>NW_021963241.1:300000-512312 GCF_901765095.1 Microcaecilia unicolor
CTGGCTTTGGCGTGTTTTTCACGCGTGCCGAGGCGCCTTTTTACCACAGCAGGTAAAAGGGAAGTCTCTCTTTCCTGCAGGAAATGGCCGTGCGGCAAGTAAAGCGCTTGCCGCACAGCCATTTTGGGGGGGGGGGGAGACCTTACCGCCACCCATTGAGGTGGCGGTAAGGGCTCCTGCGCTAACGGGTACAATCCGGTGCTACAAAAATAAATATCTTTTTGTAGCACCGGATATGACGGCACGCTAGGGGTGGGAAGTACCGCCGGGCTGCTTCGGTAGCCCGGCAGTACTTCCTGTTTAGCGAGCAGTAAGCCCGCATTGGGCTTACCACCGCTTAGTAAAAGGGGCCCATAATCAGAGACAACACTTATGCAGAATTACCTACACTGATGATAGAATAATGATTTTGTGTCAAGGCAAAGATAATGAACACTAGCCCTAGTCCAAACCTTATAGGACATCGGACACTCCAAGCACTAAGGAGGCAGCAGTTCAACTTGACAGATGATAACACTCATGAACACTGGATCCATAGAAGGTCAGGGACTGAAGACAGGGGCTGGCAAGTGGGTTTCACCTCACGATCAGGCAAGGTGGCAGCAGAGAACTCAGGCTGGTCAGCAGATGCTACAGATGATAGCTCTACCCAGGTAGGTGAGCATGTAGGCGGGGGGGGGGGGGAGGAGGGCATATATCATGTTGCTAGCAGGGGTCAGCTGATAGAAGCTCTTGCATGAACTGCCTAAGCTTTTACTTTATGAAAGGAGATCTTGTACCCTTTCCTCTAGTTTGGTGCCATGCTGACTTAGGGGTTACCATATTTTGTGCTCTGAAAAAGAGAACACATGCCACGCCCCCTGCCATGCCCCTGCTCTGCCCACGCCACACCACGCCCACACCACACACCCCCACCCCGCCCACACCACATCCCTTTTGGATCCTCACCCCGCCCTTTCTCGCTCTCACCACCCCCCTGTCACCTCCCCTCCCCTTTGTCACATATTCCCCTCCCCTCCCCTTAAATACTATCTAGTGCCCAGGTGGTCTAATGACGTCTTCTGGGCAGGAAAGAGCCCCCTCCTTCCTGCTGCCTTGCCCTGCATCTTTCTCGGTCTCAGCTCGGGATTCAAAATGGCCGCTGAGAGATGAAGTCTCGTGAGACCGCTTCAACTCTCGGCGGCCATTTTGAATCCTGAGCCGAGACTGAGAAGGATGCAGGGCAAGGGCAGGCAGCGCTCCAGGCAGGAAAGAGGAGACTCTTTCCTGCCCTGAAGAGGTCACTAGACCACCAGGGCAGATAGTAAGTAAGGGGAGGGGAGACCCATGGTACTGCTCACCTGCCCGTCCGGACAAACAGGCGGGCAGGCAAAACCCACCGGACGCCCCGGACATGTCCTCAAAATGAGGACATGTCCAGGGAAATCCGGACATATGGTAACCCTATGCTGACTAGAATAACAAAGTCTGATGTTTTCCAATGTTGTGTCTTTGGGTGCCCAAGGACCTGGCTCTTGCCACCATAGATGTGTTCTTTTTGGTCCATGAAGGTCCCCAGCACAGTAAACAAAAGTTGTTATGAACAGTTGTTTTGCCTGTTAGCCTT
Source organism: Microcaecilia unicolor (assembly GCF_901765095.1). Lineage (NCBI taxonomy): Eukaryota > Metazoa > Chordata > Amphibia > Gymnophiona > Siphonopidae > Microcaecilia > Microcaecilia unicolor. Next base: position 301,607 of record NW_021963241.1, read on the forward strand.
GAAGTGTCAGCAATGTGCTTGAGGCCTATTACAGGAACAAGCCTCTGAAAGGAAACTAAGATGGCCTAAGTCTGTGGAAAGTCAGGTTCATAATGTAGAATAGTGAATGACTGTAGTGCTACATGCTCTGTCCCTACAAGTGTATCAGGCATGCAATAACTTACAAGTGGTGTTATTCCATGAATAACATGTATTGAATGTTTGTACGTTTGGGAAGCTCGCCAGGTGCCCTTGGCCTGAATTGGCCGCTTTCATGGACAGGATGCTGGGCTCGATGGACCCTTGGTCTTTTCCCAGTGTGGCATTACTTATGTCCTCTACTTGGCTCACTTTTATTACATAGAGCAGTGATTTAACCTATTGTGATGTCATAGTGGCTCATTCCACCAATAAGACCCAACCTCATTAGTGATGTCACAATGGCTTGATTGTATAGAATGTTTGTACGTTTGGGAAGCTCGCCAGGTGCCCTTGGCCTGGATTGGCCGCTTTCATGGACAGGATGCTGGGCTCGATGGACCCTTGGTCTTTTCCCAGTGTGGCATTACTTATGTACTTATGATATTCTGTTTCAAGGTAAAAATGATAGACAGCAACATACCTCACCAACGTGTAATGGTGGATGTGTAGGGGGAAGGGGAAGAAACATAGAAAGTGGCTTTTAGAAAAATGTATTTTTTAACAATCACTTTTTCCTCAGGAGTGGCCTAGTGGTTAGGGTGGTGGACTTTGGTCCTGGGGAACTGAGGAACTGAGTTCGATTCCCACTTCAGGCACAGGCAGCTCCTTGTGACTCTGGGCAAGTCACTTAACCCTCCATTGCCCCATGTAAGCTGCACTGAGCCTGCCATGAGTGGGAAAGCGCAGGGTACAAATGTAACAAAAATAAAATAGATACTATTGGAGATTCTACATGGAATGTTGCTACTATTTGAGATTCTACATGGAATGTTGCTACTATTGGAGATTCTACATGGAATGTTGCTATTCCACTAGCAACATTCAATGTAGAAGGCTGCGCAGGCTCACAGAAGCAGAAGCCTGCGCAGCTGCACAAGGGCAGGCCTCTACATGGAATGTTGCTAGTGGAGGAGTAGCCTAGTGGTTAGGGTGGTGGACTTTGGTCCTGAGGAACTGAGTTCAATTCCCACTTCAGGCACAGGCAGCTCCTTGTGACTCTGGGCAAGTCACTTAACCCTCCATTGCCCCATGTAAGCCGCATTGAGCCTGCCTGAGTGGGAAAGCACGGGGTACAAATGTAACAAAAATAAAAACATTATGATGAGTAATGTTAACTTTAGCTGCATTTTTTAAAAAAATTTTCCAAAGAGATTGTTATATGCTGTATCAACTTAAAAGTTAGAAAAATACTTCAGGAAGAATTAGGGGGAGGTGGTAACTTTTTTGAAATGCTAATGACTATAGCTGTTTTTGAGCACAATGTTCAAAGCCATTTACATGGATAAGCAGCAATTTATATGCATGCACTTGCTATCTGAAAACTGCCCTGCTTCAAATGGGTTACAAGTATTCAAGGTGTCTCGCAGTGCATGTCCTATTGAGTGCATTAGAGAAGGCGTTCTTTGGGGTTTTGTTAGGTCAGGGAGGGAATGGAAGTACATACATTACCATTTTTATCAACTGTATATACACATTTTCTTTTTAGGAAAACAAGATACCTACACGAAAAGCAGTTGCAAGCGTCTATAGGCGTTCTATCTGTAGCACATTTCAAAGTAACATAGTAACGTGAGTAACATAGTAGATGACGGCAGAGAATGACCTGCACGGTCCATCCAGTCTGCCCACAAGATAACTCATATATGCTACTTTTTGTGTATACCCTACTTTGACTTGTACCTGTGCTCTTCAGGGCACAGACCGTATAAGTCTGCCCAGCACTATCCCTGCCTCCCAACCACCAGCCCCGCCTCCCAACCACTGGCTCTGGCACAGACCGTATAAGTCTGCCCAGCACTATCCCCGCCTCCCAACCACCAGCCCTGCCTCCCACCACCGGCTCTGGCACAGACCATATAAGTCTGCCCAGCACTATCCCTGCCTCCCACCACTGGCTCTAGCACAGACCGTATAAGTCTGCCCAGCACTATCCCCGCCTCCCAACCACCAGTCCCGTCTCCCACCACTGGCTCTGGCACAGATAAAGTGAAAGGATGTGTGTACTTTTGCCGTGACAATGGGTGTTAAGTTTGTGGGTCAGAGCTACAAACTTTATCCTGGTAGGAAGAGTTTGAAAATGGTCTGTATTGTTTATGATTGCAGGTAATAAATTGAAATAAAACAAAACAGAGAAAAGAAAATAAGATGATACCTTTTTTTTTATTGGACTAACAATACATTTTTTGATTAGCTTTCAAAGGTAACCCTTCTTCAGATCAGAAATGAGCAAATGTTGTTGACAAATATCATAATATAGAATTGAAACCCGAAAGCATTCCAACGACATGTGGGTGGGTCAGGTGAGAAACGGGGAGAGCTGGGTGGGTGAGAGACAGGGACACTGCGGTAGAATTTTATGGTTTATAATGGACTAGAAAAACCCAAATTTTTGTTAAGCCCTGTCTGGTGGGTGTCACAATATTTCATCATTTTGATTTCAAAACCCAGAGAAAACCTATTGCAGTACACAGAAAAGAAAACCACAGACAGAATCCCCCTTGTAATGACATACAATCCAGAACTGGAAAAATTGAGAAGAATCAGAAAAGATCTACAGCCACTACTCCGGTAGAATGAATTACTGAAAGAGATTTTTCCCAGCTCCACCAGTGCTGCTGGCCTTCCAACAGCCACCTAATTTGAAACACAAATGTGTGAAAAGCAAACTCCCAGTAGAGGCTCAAAAAGAGAGTGGCATACATCCCTGCAATATATCAAGCTGAAAACTGTGCCAACTCATCTCACAGGATCCCACATGGAAAAACATTCAGCATTCAGCATAATCCTGTTCAGAAGGAATGGATCCTCAGGAGCTTAGCCGAGATTGAGTGGCAGAGCTGGTGGTGGGAGGCGGGGCTGGTGGCTGGGAGGCGGGGATAGTGCTGGGCAGACTTATACGGTCTGTGCCAGAGCCGGTGGTGGGAGGCAGGACTGGTGGTTGAGAGGCGGGGATAGTGCTGGGCAGACTTATACGGTCTGTGCCAGAGCCAGTGGTGGGAGGCGGGGCTTGTGGTTGGGAGGCGGGGATGGTGCTGGGCAGACTTATACGGTTTGTGCCAGACATAGGCAGTCGGTGGCCCAACTGTTTGGGGAGGCTAAAGGGGGCGGGGTTAGGGGGTGTGGCCAGAGGCGCGGCTTACATCCATAATTGTCTGACAACAGAAAAAAATAAGTAAAAATAAGTCACAATTAATACCTTTTATTAAATTTAGATATCAAATATGTATCATATGTCAAAGAATAAAGTGGTTGCTCAAAGCATGTACTAACCACAATTGCTCAACTGCAAAACACTATGCACAAATTTGTGCAAAAACACACTCATAAACCTTACTGTACCATAACACTGGGCAGATCCTAATAAACCAATATACCACCCATACGGAAAATGCAGACCGTCAACAATATGAAACAAGGGATCATAATATCACAATTCTCATGTAGAGCCACAATACACCCTTTTAGGGTGGAAAGTGTTCACAATGAGCTCCTTTTATGAACGACTATATGTAGATCCTTCAAGAGGTAGTGTGTCATGATTTAGGCTCTAAAACCCTTTCTGATGATTTGGTGCCACCTCAGTAAGGCCAATACACAATCTCTCCACTGCAAAACACTATACACAAACTTGTGCAAAAACACACTCATATAGCCTTACCAAACCATAACAGTACTAATTCCAAGGACAGGACAAGCTAAACCTTATGCGTGGAAAGGCAGCACTGTAATTACACGGGACTCTAAAACTCCAGTGTACAACCTAGTGAAACAAAAAAAAAAACCCAAAAAGGGCTGAAAATACTACACGCTAGCAGAATACTGCACCTTGATCACACATGAAAAATACATGACACAACAGATATGAAGGCAAAATACTGAACTGGAAAGTTACCTCAAGAAGTCAGACTCAGCATGTAGCAATACTAGAAAAATTGAAATTTACATGCAAAACATCACAGATGCACATTTCCAAAAGCTGACATATTCCAGTTAATAAATTCTGAATAAAATACTTTTTTCTACCTTTGTTGTCTGATCATTTGTTTTTTTTCTATTCGCTTTGGTCCCAGTGTCTTCTGTTTTATGCAGTGTCTTCTTTCCATTTGATATTTTTTCTCTCACCATGTCCACCATCCTCCTGTGTCCTTATGCGTCCTGTCTACCATCTGTAGCCATGTCCCTATCCAGCTCTTAAATTCAACAGTTTTCCCTCCATCCATAGCCAGCATTTCTCCTCACTTCCCTCCATCCATGTCCAGCACCTTCCCTCTTTCTCTCCTACCATACCATCCAGTGTTATCCCTCTTTCCCTCTCCATCCTTCCACCCATTATCCTCTCCCAATCCTTCCGTCCATTGTCTTCCTCTATCTCCCCTTCCTTCTAGACAGTTCTCTCTTGACCCTTTTCCATTCAGCATGTCCTCTCTCACCCCATCCTTCCAGTGTCTTTCCTCTTTCCCTCCCTACCAATTTCTTCCCTCCTTCCAGCATTTTTCCTCTTTCTCCCTCCTTTCATCCATCCAGCATTTCTCAGTCTGACAGCTAGGGTCTCCCCCAGTTTCTCCCCAGCAGCTTCTCTCTCTCTCCTGCCCATGGCCCCTCTTTCTCTCCCCATCTCTTTCTGGCTCTCCCCTGCTTTTTTTTCCATGTCCCTGGCTCTCTCCCCTGCTCTTTTCCATGGCCCCTCTTTCTCTCCCCATCTCTTTCTGGCTCTCCCTTGCTTTTTTTTTCCATGTCCCTGGCTCTCTCCCCTGCTCTTTTCCATGGCCCCTCTTCCTCTCCCCATCTCTTTCTGGCTCTCCCTTGCTTTTTTTTTCCATGTCCCTGGCTCTCCCCTGCTCTTTTCCATGACCCCTCTTTCTCTCCCCATCTCTTTCTGGCTCTCCCCTGCTTTTTTTCCATGTCCCTGGCTCTCTCCCCTGCTCTTTTCCATGGCCCCTCTTCCTCTCCCCATCTCTTTCTGGCTCTCACCTGCTTTTTTCGATGTCCCCTGGCTCTCCCCTGCTCTCCTTCTCTCCCCTCCTACCATTTCCAGCCAGTGGCCACATTCTCTTCTCTCCCTCCGGCCCGGGCCTCTTTAGCTGACAGAAGAAAAAGAAGCGCGGGGCCGCAGCAGCATTCAGACATGCGCTGTCGGTCCTCTGCCCCCGGAACGGGAAATTGACGTCACGGGGCAGAGACCGGCAGAGCCGACAGCGCATGTCTGAATGCTGCTGCGGCCCCGCGCTTCTTTTTCTTCTTATGCTGGCTCTGCGAGAAGCGGCGGCAGCGGATCAGCTGCGTAGATGTCGTTCCTGGCTGCGGCTGCTCAATAGAAGCAGCGGCAGCAGAAGATTTCGGCAGGGGCAGGCCGCGGGGAAGGTCAGAGCTGGGCTGGGGAGGCTTAGCCTCCCCAAGCCTCTTATACGGGGCGCCTATGGTGCCAGAGCCGGTGGTGGGAGGCGGGGCTGGTGGTTGGGAGGCGGGAAAAATGCTGGACAGACATACGGTCTGTGCCCTGAAAAGGACAGGTACAAATCAAGGTAGGATACACAAAAAGTAGCACATATGAGTTTATCTTGTTGGGCAGACTGGATGGAGCCTGCAGGTCTTTTTCTGCCGTCATCTACTATGTTACTATGTTATAAGGGGATCCTTCACATACTCATTTTCAAACGTGGTATGTATCATTCAATGCAAAAACTGTGAAGAAGGGTGCCATATTGGAAAAACACGCCAGATGCTAAAGACGAGAATCAGTTTACATGGTCATCATATTAAACATCGCAATGCCAACCAGGATATCACCTCTGTGGGACAGCACTTTACAAATCTTCTATAACTCACAACCAGAGCTTAAGAGAATATCGATAAACTCCAACAATACACCAATCCTCTTCATATGAATATTTCTGTATTATAATCCTTAGCCGTACTCAACTTTATGGAGGAAAAAGCCTCAACAAAGCCGTTGAATTCAAGGAGCATTTGCTGTCATCATGGGCAAAAAACCTCCATAGACTATCTAACTTTTACAGTCCATATATTAAATACAAAAAAAACTTACCTTGTCAGGATGCACAGCATCTTCCCTCTGTCCATGGCCAACAGTGGCCAAAGTTTCGTGAACTTCCTCAGAATCCGTGGTAGGTATACAGTGGAGGAAATAAGTATTTGATCCCTTGCTGATTTTGTAAGTTTGCCCACTGACAAAGACATGAGCAGCCCATAATTGAAGGGTAGGTTATTGGTAACAGTGAGAGATAGCACATCACAAATTAAATCCGGAAAATCACATTGTGGAAAGTATATGAATTTATTTGCATTCTGCAGAGGGAAATAAGTATTTGATCCCCCACCAACCAGTAAGAGATCTGGCCCCTACAGACCAGGTAGATGCTCCAAATCAACTCGTTACCTGCATGACAGACAGCTGTCGGCAATGGTCACCTGTATGAAAGACACCTGTCCACAGACTCAGTGAATCAGTCAGACTCTAACCTCTACAAAATGGCCAAGAGCAAGGAGCTGTCTAAGGATGTCAGGGACAAGATCATACACCTGCACAAGGCTGGAATGGGCTACAAAACCATCAGTAAGACGCTGGGCGAGAAGGAGACAACTGTTGGTGCCATAGTAAAAAAATGGAAGAAGTACAAAATGACTGTCAATCGACAAAGATCTGGGGCTCCACGCAAAATCTCACCTCGTGGGGTATCCTTGATCATGAGGAAGGTTAGAAATCAGCCTACAACTACAAGGGGGGAACTTGTCAATGATCTCAAGGCAGCTGGGACCACTGTCACCACGAAAACCATTGGTAACACATTACGACATAACGGATTGCAATCCTGCAGTGCCCGCAAGGTCCCCCTGCTCCGGAAGGCACATGTGATGGCCCGTCTGAAGTTTGCCAGTGAACACCTGGATGATGCCGAGAGTGATTGGGAGAAGGTGCTGTGGTCAGATGAGACAAAAATTGAGCTCTTTGGCATGAACTCAACTCGCCGTGTTTGGAGGAAGAGAAATGCTGCCTATGACCCAAAGAACACCGTCCCCACTGTCAAGCATGGAGGTGGAAATGTTATGTTTTGGGGGTGTTTCTCTGCTAAGGGCACAGGACTACTTCACCGCATCAATGGGAGAATGGATGGGGCCATGTACCGTACAATTCTGAGTGACAACCTCCTTCCCTCCGCCAGGGCCTTAAAAATGGGTCGTGGCTGGGTCTTCCAGCACGACAATGACCCAAAACATACAGCCAAGGCAACAAAGGAGTGGCTCAGGAAGAAGCACATTAGGGTCATGGAGTGGCCTAGCCAGTCACCAGACCTTAATCCCATTGAAAACTTATGGAGGGAGCTGAAGCTGCGAGTTGCCAAGCGACAGCCCAGAACTCTTAATGATTTAGAGATGATCTGCAAAGAGGAGTGGACCAAAATTCCTCCTGACATGTGTGCAAACCTCATCATCAACTACAGAAGACGTCTGACCGCTGTGCTTGCCAACAAGGGTTTTGCCACCAAGTATTAGGTCTTGTTTGCCAGAGGGATTAAATACTTATTTCCCTCTGCAGAATGCAAATAAATTCATATACTTTCCACAATGTGATTTTCCGGATTTAATTTGTGATATGCTATCTCTCACTGTTACCAATAACCTACCCTTCAATTATGGGCTGCTCATGTCTTTGTCAGTGGGCAAACTTACAAAATCAGCAAGGGATCAAATACTTATTTCCCCCACTGTAGCTGTTTGATACAAAACATGCTCTTTGCATCTCAAAACCATAAGTACATAAGTATTGCCATACTGGGAAAGACCAAAGGTCCATCGAGCCCAGCATCCTGGTTCCAACAGTGGCCAACCCAGGTCATAAATATCCAGCAAGATCCCAAAAATGTACAAAACATTTTATACTGCTTATCCCAGAAATAGTGGATTTTCCCCAAGTGCATTTAATAATGGTCTATGGACTTTTCCTTTAGGAAGCTGTCCAAACCTTTTTAAAACTCCGCTAAGCTAACCGCCTTTACCACATTCTCTGGCAATGAATTCCAGAGTTTAATTACACGTTGTGAAGAAAACATTTGTCTTATTCATTTTAAATGCACTACATTGTAGCTTCATCGCATGCCCCCTAGTCCTAGTATTTTTGGAAAGCATGAACAGATGCTTCACATCTACCCATTCAACTCCACTCATTATTTCATAAACCTCTATCATATCTCCCCTCAGCCGCTTTTTCTCCAAGCTGAAGAGCCCTAGCCGCTTTAGCCTTTCCTCATAAGGAAGTCGGCCCATCTCCCTTTATCATTTTCGTCGCCCTTCTCTGCACCTTTTCTAATTCCACTATATCTTTTTTGAGATGCAGCGACCAGAATTGAACACAATATTCGAGGTGCGGTTGCACCATGGAGCGATACAAAGGCATTATAACATCCTCATTTTTGTTTTCCATTCCTTTCCTAATAATACCTAACATTCTATTTGCTTTCTTAGCCGCGGCAGCACACTGAGCAGAAGGTTTCAACATATCATCAACGATGACACCTAGATCCCTTTCTTGGTCCGTGACTCCTAACGTGGAACCATGCATGACGTAGCTATAATTTGGGTTTCTCTTTCCCACATGCATCCCAAATATAACTTATAATAGCAATAAATATCAATGCCTGACTTCACTGCTGCGGCTATCCAGTTCAACTCTACAGTGGATACTCACACAAAAAATGGCACCCCTTGATATAAACTGGCGTCAGACGCCGGCAAATCAAGCCAGCCAATCATGAAAAAGCATCAGGACCAGCCTACTTTGTAGACTTACGGCCCCCAAAACTGAGCATTTTACAAAACCAGAACACTGTATCAATGATTTTATGGTGAGAATACTAAAAGGAAATTTGAAGACAAACCAAGAGTATACGGCCTTTAAAGTCAAAATGATGTAATTTATTTATTAGGACTTATTTACCGCCTTTTTGAAGGAATTCACTCAATATTTTGACACCCACCAGACAGGACTTAAAGATCTGGGCTTTCTTTCCCACTATAAACCATTAAATTACACTGCTTTGTCACCCCCTTGTCAGCCAACCATCTCTCCCTGTCTGTCACCACCCATCTCTCCCTGTTTCTTACCTCTTCCTGTGAGACTGTCATTGGAATGCTTTTGGGTTGCATTTATATCCTATATAATAATTTGCACCTCCAACATTCCATGTCTGGCTGCCTGGGTTCGTAACATCTCCTGACATCAGCCAGACTCCAGCGTTCCATTCCCCCTCAATGTCCCACCCTCGCGTCAAGACGTAATGACATCAGAGGGCAGAACAGTGAGAGGGAAGGGAACGCTGAAGGCGAGCTGACGTCAGGAGGGATGTTACGAATGGAACGGAAGCCAGTGCTAGCCAGCCAGAGAACGTTCAGGTACAAATCGAGGGGAGGAGAGAATCGCGGGACATTGAGGGGAGGGAGGGAAGGGCAGAGGAGAATTGATGGACATGGATGGGATGGGAGGACAGTAGAGGAGAGAATCGCGGGACATGGATGGGAGGGTAGGGAAGAGAAGAATCGCTGGACATGGAGCGGAGGGCAGGGGAAAGAGAAAAAAAAAACCTTACATGACAGCCTTCCTAGGTCCCGTTTCATTGTTGAGGAAACGGACATGGTTCCACTAGTATTCTGATATTTGTCAACATTTGCTCATTTCTGATCTGAAGAAGAAGGGCTACCTTCAAAGGCTAATCAAAAAATGTATTCTTAGTTCAATAAAAAAGGACTGATCTAACATAGTAACATAGTAACACCCAGTCTGCCCAACAAGATAAACTCACATGTGCCATTTTTTGTGTATACCTTACCTTGATTTGTACCTGTCTTTTTCAGGGCACAGACTGTATAAGTCTGCCCAGCACTATCCCTGCCTCCCAACCAACAGCCCCGCCTCCCACCACTGGCTCTGGCACAGACCATATAAGTCTGCCCAGTACTAGCCCCACCTCCCAACCACCAGCCCTGCCTCCCACCACCGGCTAAGCTTCTAGGGATCCCTTCCTTCTGAGGAGGATTCCTTTATGTTTATCCCATGCATGTTTGAATTCCGTTACCGTTTTCCTCTCCACCACCTCCCGCGGGAGGGCATTCCAAGCATCCACCACTCTCTCCGTGAAAAAATACTTCCTGACATTTTTCTTGAGTCTGCCCCCCTTCAATCTCATTTCATGTCCACTAGTTCTACCGCCTTCCCCTCTCCGGAAAAGGTTCATTTGCAGATTAATACCTTTCAAATATTTGAACGTCTGTATCATATCACCCCTGTTTCTCCTTTCTTCCAGGGTATACATGTTCAGGTCAACAAGTCTCTCCTCATACGTCTTGTAACGCAAATCCCATACCATTCTCGTAGCTTTTCTTTGCACCGCTTCCATTTTTTTAACATCCTTCGCAAGATACGGCTTCCAAAACTGAACACAATACTCCAGGTGGGGCCTCACCAATGTCTAATACAGGGGCATTAAAACCTCTTTTCTTCTGCTGGTCACACCTCTCTCTATACAGCCTAGCAATCTTCTAGCTACGGCCACCGCCTTGTCACACTGTTTCTTCGCCTTCAGATCCTCAGATACTATCATCCCAAGATCCCTCTCCCCGTCCGTACCTGTCAGATTCTCCCCACCTAACACATACCTCTCCCTTGGATTTCTACTCCCTAAGTGCATCACTTTGCATTTCTTCGCATTGAATTTTAATTGCCAAACGTTAGACCATTCTTTTAGCTTCCGCAGATCTTTTTTCATGCTTTCCACTCCCTCCGGGGTGTCCACTCTGTTGCAAATTTTGGTGTCATCCGCAAAAAGGCAAACTTTACCTTGTAACCCTTCGGCAATATCACTCACAAATATATTGAATAGAATCGGCCCCAGCACCGATCCCTGAGGCACTCCACTACTCACCTTTCCCTTCTCCAAGCGAATTCCATTCACCACCACCCTCTGGCGTCTGCCCATCAACCAGTTCCTAATCCAGTTCACCACTTCGGGTCCTATCTTCAGCCCGTCTAGTTTATTCAAGAGCCTCCTGTGGGGAACCGTGTCAAAAGCTTTGCTGAAATCTAAGTAGATTACGTCCATAGCACGTCCTTGATTTAATTCCCTGGTCACCCAGTCACCGGAGAATTTTCTTTTCTCTGTTTTGTTTTATTTCACTTTATTACCTGTAATCGTAAATAATGCAGACAACTTTCAAACTCTTCCCACCAGGATAAAGTCTGTTTTTCTGACCCACAAACTTAGCATCAATTGTCACGGAAAAAGTGCACACATCCTTCCACTTTGAAATATGCTGCAGAGAGAGAGAGTGCCTGTGGGCCTTTGCACCTGCTTTTTGTGCAGGAATTTTTTTCCTGAAAAGAAAATGCATTGTTTTGGGATAATGTAGGATATAAAAACCAATAAATAAACTGGATCAACATCCAGGCCTTTCTTCCATGTAAAAATCAGCCTCAGATTTACCCATCTCTCAACTTTCTTGGAGGTTCAATGCAACTATAACACTACTGGTCAGGATTGCAACTGCCATTCCATGCAGACTATCCCAGTCAGCGCCACGGAGAGGGGGGGCAGGGGGGACAAAATTCCCCGAGCCCGGGCCTCCAAGGGATGCCCAGTGCCGCAGTCCCACCCGCCCGCCCTCAGCTCTGTCGACCGTCCGCCACCGGGCCGGGATCCCTCCATTGAAATCACAGCGCCTCACCACCTCGCTCTGTGTGAAAGCACAGCAGTGGCAGTCTGCAGATCACCTCCCTTCGGGCCTTCCCTCCCTGTGTCCCGCCCTCGTCTGAAGTAACTTACGCAAAGGCGGGACACAGGGAGGGAAAGCCTGAAGGGAGGCGATCTGCAGACTGACACTGCTGCACTTCTTTCACATGGAGCGAGGTCGAGGTGAGGTGCTATGATTTGAATTCAGGGGGCCCAGCCCGGTGGTGGATGGAGGGGGGCGGCGGCGATGACGACCTCGGGGGATGGCCTTGCCCCGGGCCCGGCCCAGTCTCTCGGCGGCCCTGATCCAAGTGACTCTCCAGATGCAATGACAGCAATGTTTTGGGTTGTAACCAGGGCCACCAAGAAACATAACCAGGCCTGGAGCAGAACCGGACCACCACAAGCATCCCCCCCACACTCGTTCCACCTCCCCGCTTGCACCGCCGCTCCCGTCCACCTGCCCCCTTACCTGTCTGTGTTTGCCTCCGAGAAGGGGGCCAGGACCTGGCGCCAGCAAGCCACATCCTTCATGCCTGCTCCCACGGTCTGTTCTCTCCTGTCCCTGTCCATGCCGGCAGTCAGGACCCGGATCATTGCGTTAACGCGATATTGCGCTAATGCAATCATCTGGGTCCTGGGCACAGAATCAGGCAGGAAGAAGCTTGCTGGTGCAGGACCTGGGCCTGGGCCCTGCCTTGGAGGCCGAGCCCTGGGAATTTTGCCCCCTGCACCTTCCCCCCCTCTCGGTGGCCTGGTTGTAACTGCTGCTCTGTGCTTTCTCAGAAGAACAATGTTGACGTGACTAATATTCACCTCTCCATACAAGTTATTTGCTGCTTCTGTCCCACCATCCTGTTGAAGGGGAACTTGTCTGTATCCCTTTTTTTTTAGTTCTGTATTACTCACTGCCACTTCATCGAAAAGGCCTTTCCCGCTGTTGTTCCTGAGCCTATCCCCTTGTAAATATTTTCTCTTCATGGAGCTATATTTTCCGTGTCCTGCATGATGAATGTCCTGCAGAGCTGAATTGGTTAATTTATTTCTTTTTATTACATTTGTACCCTGCGCTTTCCCACTCATGGCAGGCTCAATGCGGCTTACATGGGGCAATGGAGGGTTAAGTGACTTGCCCAGAGTCACAAAGAGCTGCCTGTGCCTGAAGTGGTAATTGAACTCAGTTCCTCAGGACCAAAGTCCACCACCCTAACCACTAGGCCACTCCTCCACTGTTGCTATTATGTGAGATTCTACATGGAATGTTGCTATTCCACTAGCAACATTCCATGTAGAAGTCGGCCCTTGCAGATCACCAATGTGGCCGCACAGGCTTCTGCTTCTGTGAGTCTGACGTCCTGCACATATGTGCAGGACGTCAGACTCACAGAAACAGAAGCCTGCGCAGCCTTCTACATGGAATGTTGCTAGTGGAATAGCAACATTCCATGTAGAATCTCCAATAGTAGCAACATTCCATGTAGAATCTCCAATAGTATCTATTTTATTTTTGTTACATTTGTACCCCGCGCTTTCCCACTCATGGCAGGCTCAATGCGGCTTACATGGGGCAATGGAGGGTTAAATGACTTGCCCAGAGTCAAAAGGAGCTGCCTGTGCCTGAAGTGGGAATCCAACTCAGTTCCTCAGTTCCCCAGGACCAAAGTCCACCACCCTAACCACTAGGCCACTCCTCCACTGTTGCTATTATGTGAGATTCTACATGGAATGTTGCTATTCCACTAGCAACATTCCATGTAGAAGTCGGCCCTTGCAGATCACCAATGTGGCCGCACAGGCTTCTGCTTCTGTGAGTCTGACGTCCTGCAGGACGTCAGACTCACAGAAACAGAAGCCTGCGCAGCCTTCTACATGGAATGTTGCTAGTGGAATAGCAACATTCCATGTAGAATCTCTAATAGTAGCAACATTCCATGTAGAATCTCCAACAGTAGCAACATTCCATGTAGAATCTCCAATAGTAGCAACATTCCATGTAGAATGTCCAATAGTATCTATTTTATTTTTGTTACATTTGTACCCCGTGCTTTCCCACTCATGGCAGGCTCAATGCGGCTTACATGGGGCAATGGAGGGTTAAGTGACTTGCCCAGAGTCACAAGGAGCTGCCTGTGCCTGAAGTGGGACTCAAACTCAGTTCCTCAGTTTCCCAGGACCAAAGTCCACCACCCTAACCACTAGGCCACTCCTTCACTTTTCACTGGAGGGCCTTAAAAGTTAGTCTTTGCCATGTAGAAAATGAACCCCAGTATTACATCTCTTGATAAGCTGGATAATGTCATAAAGATTTGCCAAACACTAGTTAAGTAACACAGCTTCCCAGAAAGGGCGGTGATTTCATGGAACGGCGGCCTCCTGATTGAAACGGCAGAGATAAAAACAGTATCTGAATTCAAGACAGCTTGGAACAGGTGCATAGGATCTCTAAGGGACGTCAGGGACTCACAGACTCTGTTTCTGTGAGTCTGACGTCCTGCACATACAACGTGCAGCGACGTCAGACTCAGAAAGTGGATTGAGGTGGCAGCGCCAGCTTCTTTGAACAGCACGGAGTGACGGAACCTAGGACGAAGAAGAACTTGAAAGCGGCAGGAGGAAGCAGACCTCGGCTGGCGGGGGTTGGGGTCCCCCGCCAGCAAAGGTACCCACGGCAACGGCGGGGGAGGGTTGGTGGCAGTAGGGGGGTCCAGGGTGAAATCTGTAGGGGTCCAGGCCCCTGTGGCCCCACGCAGATACGCCCCTGATAGGGAGAATAGATGGCACGGATGGGCAGACTGGATAGGCCATATGATCTTTCTCTGCCATCATTTTCCTACGTTTCTTTTGTTTCTGTGTATGTAAATACCCAACGAGGCCTTAGAAATACAAAATATCAAAAGCAGTGGAATAATTGGTGAGGCAAACTTCAAAATAACACGGCAAAGTGATGGGAAAGCAGAGTTGATGCTTAGCTGCATGTTACTTACATGCTAATAATAATAATAATCCACAAGCACTCAGTTTCTGAAAGAGTGAAACATATGGGCGAAATCCAGGACTGAAAATTCAGGCCACATAGTTTTCCTGTAGGACTTTTTGATTACAGCATTTTCAGCTCATTAATCATATTAGTTCAAGCAGTTCCTTTGTGTAGCAGAGTAGGAATGGTGATTTACAATTTAATCAAATATAGTGAGAATTAATTTAAGTCATTGGGAACAGAGCAAAGCTACTACAGTACGAGCCAGGGATGCAATGATGCCGTAGATGTTCACCAACAGTCTGGTTCCTTATGTTATTTATGACTTCACTATTTTGTGGTGAAGGATAATTCCATTTTACAGTACATCTCCTGAACATTATTTTAATTTCAACACATTAGAGGATATGATCCCTCAATCTTACCTCACTACGAGTCTCTGATAAGCCTCCACCTTGCCTACTGTGTGCAGCTCTGGAGGCCACAACTATACCTTTACAAGGTGGTGGCAGTTCAATGAAATGGCACAGGTTGTAGTATAAACCATACAGCTTGGAGAGATCTCCTTATAAGAAAGAAAAACAAGGAACGATACGATGCTAATATTCAAATGTCAACATGGATAACATGAGAAGGGGCCTAGCGAAGCTTGATGAATGGTCTAGAATTTGGCAGCTAAGATTTCATGATTTAAAAATGCAGTACAGTCTAGGAGGTGAAACACTCGTGTGCACCCGAGAGGAGCAGGACTTGAGTATGATTAGATGTGATGATCTGAAGGTGGCCAAACTAGTAGACAAGGTGATGGTGAATACCAGAAGGATGATTGGGTGCATAAGGAGAGGAATGTCCAGCAGGAAAAGGAGGTGAGGGTGTCTCTGTTGAAATGTCTGGTGAAAACTCATTTAGAGGACCACGTACAATTCTGGAGACCTTAGAAAGATATAAACAGGATGACGTCTGTCCAGAGGGTGGCTGCTAAAATGGTCAGCGGTCTTCATCATAAAGGATATGGGGACAGATTTTAAGATCTCAATATGTATACTCTAGAAAAAAGGCAGAAGAGGAGATGTTTAAATAACTCTATGGCATAAATGTACAGGAGACAAGTCTCTTTCAGTTGGAAGGAAGTTCTGGAATGAGGGGGCATAGGATGAAGGTGAAATAGGACAGATTACTACTTATCATTTCTACTACTATTAATCATAGCTCTACTAGACGTACACAGTGCTGTACACAGGTACTTGCTCTGTCCCTAGAAGGCTCACAATCTAAGTTCTGATACCTGGGGCAATGGAGGGTTATGTGACTTGCTGAGGTCACAAGAAGCTACAGTGGGAATTGAACCCAGTTCCCCAGGATCTAAGTCCACTACGCTAGGCTACTCCTCCACTTCTTTAATGTGGTTAGAGACCTAATCAAAGATAATCAACTAGGTCTCATGTTTTTGACTGAGACCTGATTGACTTTCTCAAATGACCTCAGAATCAGATTATTATATCCTATGTGATATAAAATATTATACTTACCAAGACAAAAAAAACGTGGAGGGGACTAGCAATTATTTATAAATCATTCTTTAATATTAGATTGGTTGACACCTTCTGCTCTCCTTTCATAGAGATCTTATCCTGTGCAGTGAAGGACTATTCTTTTGTAGGTTCACTGAACTGTATAGTCTTCTATTGACCTCCGGGTAAAAGGTCATCAGCATTAGAGAGTTTTCAAGAATTCATTGCCAAACAGATGGTGTCCAATGAGCCTATCTTATTACTGGGAGATATAAATCTTTACTTAGATGATGCTTCAGATTCCAACACAAAGAGCTTTCCTGAGTTTTTGTAAGTTTAAGAGTTTACTTGGCCAAAGATACAGAAAATGCATGATAAAGATCATCAAATAGATTTATTGGCCTTTTCGACTCATGATTGTAACACGTGTGCAGTATACCTGAATTCCTGTTTTATGGTTCCTTGGTTGGACCATTTATTAATAGACTAGTAAAACATGCCCGTTTCTTGCGGCAATGAAACGGGCGCTAGCACAGTTTCCTTCCGGACCTCCCCCCCCCATCCCTACTCACCCCGTTGGCGTTCGTCCGCCATTGATGTGGACCTCGGCACCACCTTCAATCTGCTGACATTGCTCTGCCCTCGATGACATCACGTTTGACGCGAGGGCGGGGCCCCAACACAGTGTTTTCGGTTGCTTCACCACCACGAAGGCTTCGAACCGGAAGGAAGTGCCCGGAGGACCTGACAGTGACGTCAGTGTCCTCAGAATGTTGAGGGTGAGTTTTATTATATAGGATTTGACTTTATTTTGGCAGGAAAAGTCACTAAAGACAGATAGCCAGAAAGTTACCACTGGGGTAGTAAGGGGAGGTCATCCCCGATTCCCTCCAGTGGTCATCTGGTTAGTTTGGGCACCTTTTCGAGGCTTGGTCGTGAAAAAAAATGGACCAAGCAAAGTCGGCCAAATGCTTGTCAAGGATGCCCTTCTTTTTTCCATTATCGGCCGATGATGCCCATCTCTTAATCACGCCCCAGTCCCGCCTCCGGTATGGTGCCGACATGTCCCCCTGAATTTTGGTCGTCCCCGCGACGGAAAGCACTTGGGGACGCCCAATTATGCCAATTTGGGTGACCTTGAGAGAAGGACACCCATCTCCCGATTTGTGTCGGAAGATGGGCGCCCTTCTCTTTTGAAAATAAGCCTGATAGAAACATAGAAAAATGAAGGCAGATAAAGATCATATGGCCTATCCAGTCTGCCCATCTATACCACCTAATTCAGGGGTAGGCAACTCCAGTCCTCGAGAGCCGTAGGCAGGTCAGGTTTTCAGGATATCCACAATGAATATGCAGGAGATAGATTTGCAAGCACTGCCTCCATGGTATGCAAATCTATCTCATGCATATTCATTGTGGATATCCTGAAAACCGGACCTGCCTGTGGCTCTCGAGGACCGGAGTTGCCTACCCCTGATTTTCCCTTCCCAGCCTGCTTATCTTGAAAAAGGTGTCAGGAATGTGAAGAGGCAAATGGAGGAAAAAATAGATGATATGGTAAAATTGGAGGACAAGAGTTTTTCGGATATGTAAGTGACAGGAGGAAGTGCCATAATACATAAGTAATGCCATACTGGGAAAAGATCAAGGGTCCATCGAGACCAGCATCCTGTCCATGACAGCGGCCAATCCAGGCCAAGGGCACCTGGCAAGCTTCCCAAACGTACAAACATTCTATACATGTTATTCCCGGAATTGTGGATTTTTCCCAAGTCCATTTAGTAGCAGTTTATGGACTTGTCCTTTAGGAAACCGTCCAACTCCTTTTTAAACTCTGCTAAGCTAACCGCCTTCACCACTTTCTCTGGCAACGATTTCCAGAGTTTAATTACATGTTGGGTGAAGAAACGTTTTCTCCGATTTGTTTTAAATTTACTACACTGTCGTTTCATCGCATGCCCCCTAGTCCTAGTATTTTTGGAAAGCGTGAACAGACGCTTCACATCCACCTGTTCCACTCCACTCATTATTTTATATACCTCTATCATGTCTCTCCTCAGCAGTCTCTTCTCCAAGCTGAATAGCCCTAGCCTCCTTAATCTTTCTTCATAGGGAAGTTGTCCCATCCCCGCTATCATTTTAGTCGCCCTTCTCTGCACCTTTTCCAATTCTACTATATCTTTCTTGAGATGCGGCGACCAGAATTGAACACAATACTCAAGGTGCGGTCACACCATGGAGCGATACAACGGCATTATAACATCCTCACACCTGTTTTCCATACGTTTCCTAATAATACCCAACATTCTATTCGCTTTCCTAGCCGCAGCAGCACACTGAGCAGAAGGTTTCAGTGTATTATCGACGACGACACCCAGATCCCTTTCTTGGTCCGTAACTCCTAACGTGGAACCTTGCATGACGTAGCTATAATTCGGGTTCTTTTTTCCCACATACATCACCTTGCACTTGCTCACATTAAACGTCATCTGCCATTTAGCTGCCCAGTCTCCCAGTCTCGTAAGGTCCTCTTGGAAATTTTTACAATCCTGTCGCGATTTAACAACTTTGAATAACTTTGTGTCATCATAATAGCACTGTGAAGCTCAAAGCTGAGGGGGAGGAATATGTAGATACCGATATAGATAAAGCTGAACTGCTTAACAATGATTTCTTTTTGGTGTTCATGGAAGAAAGACCGGGGGTAGAACCTCAGAAAACATGTGCTAAGGATGGATGTATGGTAGACCGGGACTGATTCTCTACTGTGTTCGCGAGGAGCTAGCTAAACTAAAAGTGGACAAAAGATGGGGCATGATGCAGTGGCGTAGCCACAGGTGGGCTTGGGTGGGCCAGGGCCCACCCATTTATGGCTCAGGCCCACCCAACAGTAGCACACGTTTAGTGATAACTGGTGGGAATCCCAAGTTCCGCCAGCTGAAGATTTTCCCCTGATGGTAATGAAAACGCTACTCTCCACGACACCGGCACCTGCGCCTGCTCAATTTTCAGTGCATGCCTGCTGGCAAGGTGGAAAGAAGCATTTTCCCACCGGCTGAGATAAATTGTTTTTTGAAGGGGTGGGGGGAGAACACTTGGTGCCCACCCAATTATTGCCTAGGCCCACCCAAAATCTGTTGTCTGGCTACGCCCCTGGCATGATGGGATACATCCAATGGGTACTCAAGGAGAGGTTCTGGTAGCTCCACTATCTGACCTCGTCAATGCTTCCTTAGAGTCTGGAGTAGATGTGGTCTCTCTGCATAAGAGTGGAAGCAAGGAGGAGGTTGGGAATTACAGACTTGTCAGTCTGATCATGGTGGTGAGGAAACCAATGGAAACACTTCTAAAGCGGAGGATTGTAAATTGGAGGTATGTGCATTGAATTGTTGTTTTAAATGTACTGTTTAGAGACTTTGTGGCATGCTCCCTAGTCTTTGCGCTTTATGAAAAAAATAGACGATTCATGTTTACTCATACCACTCCACATCTTCCTCAGCCACCTTTTCTCCTCATTGCCAGAGGGTGTGGTAAATTCAGTTAGTATAACTGGATTTAGAAAAGGTTTGGACAAATTCCTAGAAGAAAAGTCTATAAATCTTAGACCAGGGAAAAGTCACTGCTTATCTCTGGGGGTAAATAGCATGGAATGTTGCTACTTTTGGGGGGGATTCTGCCAGGTATCTGTGACCTGGATTGGAATCTGTGGGAAACAGGATGCTGTCTGAATGGACATTTAATCTAATGCAGTATGGAAGTTCTTATGTACAAAGGGTAAGGAAGGGAAAGGGTAAGATCAGATCAGCAACTGTAGAGAAGAAAACAATTGCTCTACTCTCTTCTCCAGCGGCTCTGTTCCTGTCAGAACAGATGTTTTTGGCTGCTCAAGAATTGGGGATTTGGGTAGATACGTGGAATGCCCTCCCGTGGGAGGTGGTGGAGATGAAACCGGTAATGGAATTCAAACGTGCGTGGGATAAAACACAAAAGAATCCTGTTTAGAAGGAATGGATCTATGGAACCTTAGCGGAGATTGGGTGGCAACGCCGGTAATTGGGAAACAAAACCGGTGCTGGGCAGACTTCTACGGTCTACGCCCTCATCGTAACTGAATAACAGTGCTGGGCAGACTTTTACAGTCTGTGACCTGAGAAAGGCAAGGACAAATCAAACTCGAGTATACATGTAAAGTATCACATACCATGTAAAATTAGTTTATCTTGTTGGGCAGACTGGATAGACTGCATAGGTCTTTATCAGCCGTCATTTACTATGTTACTATCCAGCTTATAATCGAAAGAGAAAAACGCCAATATTGCGACCCAAATCGGGAGATAGACGTTTATCTCACAAAAACGAATAAATCGGTATAAGCCAAAGCCGATTTTGGACGTTTTCAACTGCACTCCGTCGCGGATGCGGACAAAGTTGATGGGGGCGTGTCAGAGGTGTGGCGAAGGCGGACCTGGGGCATGGTTATCGGCTGACGAGAGATGGGCGCATTTCGCCGATAATGGAACAAAAGTATGTGTTTGTAGCTAGAATTTAGGGCACTTTTCCTGGACCCTGTTTTTTCACGAATAAGGCCCCAAAAAGTGCCCTAAATGACCAGATGACCACCGGAAGGAATCGAGGATGACCTCCCCTGACTTCCCCAGTGGTCACTAACCCCCTCCCACCACAAAAAATGATGTTTCACAACTTTTTTTCACCCTCAAATGTCATACCCACCTCCCTGGCAGCAGTATGCAGGTCCCTGGAGCAGTTGTTAGGGGGTACAGTGGACTTCAGGCAGGTGGACCCAGGCCCATCCCCCCCCCCTACCTGTTACAATTGTGCTGCTTAATGCTTAGTCGTCCAACCCCCCCAAACCCACTGTACCCACATGTAGGTGCCCCCCTTCACCCCTTATGGCTATAGTAATGGTGTAGACTTGTGGGCATTGGGTTTGAGGGGGATTTGGGGGGCTCAACACACAAGGGAAGGGTGCTATGCACCTGGGAGCTCTTTTACCTTTTTTTTGTGTTTTTGTAAAAGTGCCCCCTAGGGTGCCCGGTTGGTGTCCTGGCATGTGAGGGGGAACAGTGCACTACGAATCCTGGCCCCTCCCACGAACAAATGCCTTGGATTTATTCGTTTTTGAGCTGGGCGCTTTCATTTTCCATTATCGCTGAAAAACAAAAACGCCCAGCTCACACATTGTCGAATAAAACATGGACGTCTATTTTTTTGCGAAAATACGGTTCGGTCCGCCCCTTCACAGACCCGTTCTTGGAGATAAATGCCCATGGAGATAGACGTTTTCGTTCGATTATGCCCCTCTATGTAAATTTGGGATCTATGTTCATGTCATGGCTTAAGCCACAAAATAACAGATCACATAGAAGGTCCAGTCTCTAGTGGCCAGGAATCTTCCTGTGAAGTGTCCATGTGATATTAGAAGAGCTACAGGAGCCCAATGAGGGAAGCTGCCTCCTTAGTGACCTGCTAAGTTATTCGGGTAGAAACAAGAAGCAGAGAAAATGATAGCAGAGAGAAACCATATAGTTTATCCAGTTTGCCCATCCATACTAATCCCTACTATCCCTTCCTCTTCCTTAGAGATCCTCTGGGCTTATCCCATGAATTCAAATACAGTCCTTATCTCCACCACTTCCACTGGGAGGCCATGACATTCTTCCAGCACCCTTTCTAGACAGAAGTCGATATATCCCCTTTCATCTTCATCCTATTCTCCCTCATTCTAGAGTTCCCCTTCAATTGGCATTTATGCCATGGAGGTATTTAAATGTTTATCTCAAATCTCCCCTCTCTCGCCTTTCTTCCAAAGTATACTGTCAGCAAGCACCATCAATGTCAGCAAGCACCTCTCCGTGCTGTCCGCTCTCGACCTGCACCTCTCCGTGCTGTCTGTCTTCACCCACACAAATGGGGCTAATCCACCTCCTAAGAGGAACTGCTTCTGCTCACTTGCAAAAAAGTAATTATTCACAGTACCAAATTTATCCTGCAGAGTACTTTATTACACCACGGTACCAGTGGGAAAAACAGTATGTTCACTGTACCACAGCTGCTGGTCTCCGTGCACTTTGCTTCACTTTTCAAACACACCAAACAAACAACAGTTCAGTCTTAGAATTAGCTAAAGGGAAAACCTGTGGTTCAGTCTATTCCTCCACTCCTCTCTGCTACGGCCTAGGAGTTAGAGGCATTTTCACCACCCTCATTTGCCAGACACCAACACTCTGACAACCTCCCACAAATGTTCAGACTGACCTCCTTCAGGTAATTAATTCCCACTGTTCCATGAAGCCAGACCGCATCTAGGCATTGTCACTTAGTGGCCTCAAATCTCTGGCTTCTCTCTCTCTGCAGTCTCTTCCTTTTCCACCGCCCTTTGTCCTGAGCAAAAGAACTCTATTTGCTCCTCACCCACCTCTTTCCTTTCGCTTTCCTCTCCTAGTTCAATCTCCTCCCACTCCATGGAGTCTTCCCCCACCCTCTCTCCCAGGTGTTGCTCCTCCCCCTGATTATCCTCCATCTCCCAATCACCCCCTGATT
Organism: Microcaecilia unicolor; assembly: GCF_901765095.1. NCBI lineage: Eukaryota > Metazoa > Chordata > Amphibia > Gymnophiona > Siphonopidae > Microcaecilia > Microcaecilia unicolor. The sequence goes on from NW_021963241.1 coordinate 324,574, forward strand.
CTACTACCTGCTGGGAGTTGTGGTACTGTTTCTCTCGTTCCCTCCTTCCTTGCAAGTGTTGCTGGGCTCTGTAGTTCTCTTCCCTTTTCATCAGTCTCCTCCTCCCTTTTCCCCTCTGAGGGTTTTTCTCCTTTCCCCGCTTATTGTCACTATCAGCTCTTCTCTGCCTTCCTTCTACCTCCTCCTTACAATACCTATAGAAATGTTTAAGTCTTTCCCATATACTTGATGATCTTTTTATAGACACTCTATGGACCAATTCCATCCTGCTTATATCTTTTTGAAGGTTCTGTCTCCAGAATTGTACATAAGTCCTCTAAATGAGGTCTCACCAGAGACTTATTCAGAGCCACTCTCACCTCCTTTTCCCCGCTGGTCATTCCGCTTCCTATGCACCCAAGGCTCCTCTCGATTTTGCCATAGCTTTTTCTACCCCTTTGGCCACCTTAGGATCACCTTGTATTGTCCTGCTTAAGACCTAGAGGAGATGAAGTGAGAGGGATCTCTACCAAGGGTCCCAGAAATGGAAAAAGGAGAGGAATTTACATAAAAGGATGTCACTTCATTCTAAGGATCTGAACAAAGTTTTTTAAAATTTTGATTGACTTTTAAAGGTTTGGTTTCCCCTTGCTATTTTTCCTCAACTTTTATCCTGTACATACTTACTTTGGAGGAATCATCAATAAAAAATGTTTTTATTTAATGATATTCTAGTAGTGTAGGCTAATATTATCTCCAGGATTTGAATACTTTTATCTTGCCACTCCAGTTTAGGCCTTGATGTGTTCCTCTCCCATTCAACCTAGGCCTTTAACGACTCTGTGAGTTGCTTTTGCCGCTTGGTCCCCATCCTTTTTGTTGGCTTTTCTTGAACGTAGAACCTCTAGGACTATGTTCACCCCCTGAGTGAGAGGCAGGCTAGTTACTAATCAGCTATGTGATTTCTTTAGGTTGAAAAACTCCCACCATAAAAGTCCAGTGGGAGACTCGCGCTAGTTAAAGTAATTAGGGCTGGTAGAACTCTTCATTCATTTTCCTTGCACGTAGCAATGAGTAAGAAGAACAACTTCCCTGGAGCTGAATTCTAAGGAATTGTGCTATTATGTTTTTATTCTCTTATTTGTTGGAGATCAGAGGTGTTTTATATCCTAAAGGCAGCTTGTTTTATGTTTTTCGTTTTTATTGCAAAATTGGTAACTAAGCCAGTATCATCTGTGGCTTGCCTCTTTCGGGGAGCTGTGATTTAGCTGTCTCATCGATGGAGGAAGCGTCTCTTGGTTCCAGTTTCACAATGCTCTGTAGACGGACACTGTGACAGTTGAAGTATAGCCTGTAAATCTATTTTCCATTAGTTGCAAATTGTACAAGAGTATACTGAAGTTAATTACAGCATAAATCTTCTTCTGACCAAGCCTAAAGCTGTTGTGTGCTTCATATGGATGAAGAGGTTTAAAACTTTAAAAAGCCACTAAAATCATTTTCAAATAACTAGGCTCTTTTTATGAAATAATTACTTGTCAAATTATACAACTGTTTAAGGAAGCTTTTTGGCCCAGCACAGCTATGTATTTCGTATGAGGCAATTAAAAGTACATAATTGGGTGCCTATTTACTAAAGTGAGGTAACGTTTTACATTTACCACACCTTATATGCAAATTTAAGTTACAGTAAGTGCAAAAGGCCTGTGTGATAAATGCAGAGGGGAGCAGCATCTGTCTTGTACTTACTGCACAAGGTAGACACTTAATGGCTGATGCACAAAAGTCCCTGTAAAAAGAATGTGTCTTTAGATCCACGGTAAAAATTACTGAGTTCGAAATAGTGAGTTATGCCCAAAGGAAATCTCATACAAATGAACTGCACGCAATCTCAGCAAGAAGCTCAGTAGGGAATGCGCCTAGCGCATGCGTAGAACAGTCACTCGCTAAGCGTTGATGCTATGCGCATGCCCAGAATTGTGTGTGTTGTGGACTTGCCTCCACAGTGTTCCTCAAATACACACTGCTTTCATACATACACAGTTTCTTTTTGTAGGGATCCACGGCAACTTTCATGCCCCATGGGTTTATTGTTTATATGTATGTGTGTCTGTGTGTGAAAGCCGCGTTTATCTTTTTTTTCTAACTGCGGGTATCATGAATGCACCTCCACAATGTGCCTCCTTTTTCTTTTGTTCGAAAACAATGTCTTCACAGTGCTGCTATGTGCGGGACACACACATGTGCAAAAATTATTAAAATATGTCAGCAGACTGCTCCGCCGAGAAGCCACTGTCAAGCTACGACAGCTCCATATCTCCCGCAAAAGTTTTGCTTGTGAAAGGCAGGTGCTCCTTTCTGTGCATTGCTCAGAAATGGCTCTGCAACGCTTGGAATGCTCATTTTAATACTAATCAGCTCGTTGTAATACATTAGCATAGGATTCTCATTGGCTGCTACTGTGAATGGTAAAAACCGTGCAGAACCCCTTTGTACATTACTCGCTTAATATCGTGCAAGCTAAACTGGTTAGAACCAGTCTAAATCAGACATTGTTAGCATGGTAAGCTTTGTACATTGGGCCCTCAGGGGTAATTCTGAAATGGTTGCCAAAACTGAGGCACTGGGATAATGTGAACTAACCTACAAATTCTATAACAGCAGTCAAACTGGTGTTATATAGAATATTAGTGTAAGTCTGCATTTACACACCTAACTGTTGGCAGCTGGGCGTGTAAACGATAGTATTCTATAACCTTTGTGTTTAATTGCCTGATGCACCCCTGACCTGCTCATTCTCCTCCCAGATCTCTACCCCCTTGAAGTGTGCACTCTGGAATCTGAGTGCACAAATGATAGAATAGTGAAGGGCAGTTTTACGTGTAACTGCCAACTGGTGCCAATCACTGATACCTCTAAGCTGAATAGGAGTCCTCTGTCTACAGTCCTGCCAGTGGGGGAGGGGTGCTGTTTCACCATTACATTTTCAATAGTGAGGGACAGGCAAGCTCTGCAGGACTTTGTATCACTCCATGGTGCAGCCACACCTCGAATATTGTGTGTAATTCTGGTCAACGCATCTCAAAAAAGATATAGTGGAATTAGAAAAGGTACACAGAAGGGTGATGGAAATGATAAATGGGATGGGACCACTTCCCTATGAAGAAATGCTAAAGTGGCTAGGGCTGAGGGGAGATATGATAGAGGTCTATAAAATAATGAGTTGAATGAAATAGGTAGATGTTTACTCTTTCCAAAAATACTAGGACTAGGGGGCACTCAATGAAGCTATTAAGTAGTAAATTTAAAACAAACCGGAGAAAATATTTCTTCACTCAATCCCAAAAATGTACAACACATTTTATGCTTCTTTTCCTAGAATAAGCAGGGGATTTTCCCCAAGTCCATTTTAATAATGTTCTATGGACTTTTTCTTTAGGAAGCCATTCAAACCTTTTTTTAATCCTGTTAAGCTAACTGCTTTTACTACATTCTCTGGCAACAAATTCCAGACTTTAATTACACTTTGAGTGAAGAAAAAGTTTCTCTGATTCATTTTAAATTTACTACTTTATAGCTTCATTGCAGTGCCCCCTAGTTCTAATATTTTTGGAAAGAATACAATCGATTCACTTCTACCTGTTCCACTCCACTCATTATTTTATAGTCCTCTATCATATCTCCGCTCAGCCGTCTTTTCTCCAAGCTGAAGAGCCCTAGCCACTTCAGCCGTTCCTCGTAGGGAAGTTCTCCCATCCCCTTTATCATTTTCGTCGCCCTTCTCTGTACCTTTTCTAATTCCACTATATCTTTTTTGAGATGCAGTGACCAGAATTGAACACAAAATTCAAGGTGTGGTCACACCATGGAGCGATACAAGGGCATTATAACGTCCTAATTTTTGTTTTCCATGCCTTTCCTAATAATACCTAACATTCTATTTGCTTTCTTAGCTGCCGTCACTCCCTGAGCAGACGCCTAGATCCCTTTCTTGGTCAAGGGATCCCTTTCTTGGTTCCATCTAATGTGGAACCTTGCATTACGTAGCTATAATTTGGGTTCCTCTTTCCCATATGCATCACTTTGTACTTGCACACATGAATTGTACCACAAGTGGGACTTATCAGCTTGGACTGAATCATCTTGCTGGTGTATTATTAGGTATGACAACTTGCAAATAATTCATTTTCTGAAGCATCACCTTAGTCACTAGAAGTCTGGACTACGTGTCTTGAGTTTACGGTGTGATGTTTGCTTAATATCACAATTGTCATATGAATGAATGAGAATGGAGTTTTTCCCCAAAGCATTTTCTGATACAGGGTGCCATGCTGTGTAGATCCCAGAGATAACAATGCATCAGAAATCCTACTGTTTTTTTTTCTCATTCAGCTGTACCTTGTAGAATGACCTGAGTTGCTTTCAGGTGGAAAGAGCAGCCAAGACGTTAACAGCAACCTTTCTGAATGAAACTTCAATAGGTCAGAATGTTCATGTTGTCACATAGGAATGTGCATGGTCAAATAAAATTGGTTCATTTTTGTATTTTTTGAAAAATTTTCCTGCTTTTCAGGCATTTGTTTCCGGTTTATTTCACACGTTCGTTTTTAATGCATGCATTTGAACTTTGTTGCATGTGCAAATTGATAGCATGCACATTATTTCATAGCTATACATGTCTACAAATCAATGCGCGATGCATTAAAAATGTTTAGGTGCCCAAACAAATCGAATGTATGTTAAATGTATATATTTATTCCCATACCCTTTATTTCCTTACCTCTTAGTTGTTCTGTCTGTTTGCCTGTCCTATTTAGATTGTGAGCTCTTTGAGCAGGGACTGTCTTTTCGTGTATGGTGTATAGCGCTGCGTATGCCTTGTAGCGCTATAGAAGTGATAAGTAGTAGTAGTAGTAATGTAGAAGCCTGCCCTTGCAGATCAGCAATGCGGCGGCGCAGGCTTCTGTTTCTGTGAGTCTGACATCCTGCACGTACGTGCAGGACGTCAGACTCACAGAAACAGAAGCCTGCACAGCTGCGTTGCTGACCTGCAAGGGCAGGCTTCTAGATGGAATGTTGCTAGTGGAGGAGTAGCCTAGTGGTTAGTGCAGTGGAACATGGGATGTTGTTGCTATTTGAGATTCTGGAATGCTGCTATTACTTGCGATTCTACATGGAATGTTGCTACTATTGGAGATTCTGTTGCTACTATTTGAGATTCTACATGGAATGTTGCTATTCCACTAGCAACATTCCATTTTTAGATTGTAAGCTCTTTGAGCAGGGACTGTCTTTTCATGTATGGTGTACAGCGCTGCGTATGCCTTGTAGCGCTATAGAAGTGATAAGTAATAGTAGTAATGTAGAAGCCTGCCCTTGCAGATCAGCAACGCGCCTGCGCGGCCGCATTGCTGATCTGCAAGGGGCAGGCTTCTAGATGGAATGTTGCTAGTGGAGGAGTAGCCCAGTGGTTAGTGCAGTGGAACATGGGATGTTGTTGCTATTTGAGATTCTGGAATGCTGCTATTACTTGCGATTCTACATGAAATGTTGCTACTATTGGAGATTCTGTTGCTACTATTTGAGATTCTACATGGAATGTTGCTATTCCACTAGCAACATTCCATTTTTAGATTGTAAGCTCTTTGAGCAGAGACTGTCTTTTCATGTATGGTGTACAGCGCTGCGTATGCCTTGTAGCGCTATAGAAGTGATAAGTAATAGTAGTAATGTAGAAGCCTGCCCTTGCAGATCAGCAACGCGCCTGCACAGGTTTCTGTTTCTGTGAGTCTGATGTCCTGCACATACGTGCAGGACGTCAGACTCACAGAAACAGAAGCCTGCGCGGCCGCATTGCTGATCTGCAAGGGGCAGGCTTCTAGATGGAATGTTGCTAGTGGAGGAGTAGCCTAGTGGTTAGTGCAGTGGAACATGGGATGTTGTTGCTATTTGAGATTCTGGAATGCTGCTATTACTTGAGATTCTACATGGAATGTGGCTACTATTGGAGATTCTGTTGCTACTATTTGAGATTCTACATGGAATGTTGCTATTCCACTAGCAACATTCCATTTTTAGATTGTAAGCTCTTTGAGCAGGGACTGTCTTTTCATGTATGGTGTATAGCGCTGCGTATGCCTTGTAGCGCTATAGAAGTGATAAGTAATAGTAGTAATGTAGAAGCCTGCCCTTGCAGATCAGCAACGCGCCTGCGCAGGTTTCTGTTTCTGTGAGTCTGACGTCCTGCACATACGTGCAGGACGTCAGACTCACAGAAACAGAAGCCTGCGCGGCCGCATTGCTGATCTGCAAGGGGCAGGCTTCTAGATGGAATGTTGCTAGTGGAGGAGTAGCCTAGTGGTTAGTGCAGTGGAACATGGGATGTTGTTGCTATTTGAGATTCTGGAATGCTGCTATTACTTGAGATTCTACATGGAATGTGGCTACTATTGGAGATTCTGTTGCTACTATTTGAGATTCTACATGGAATGTTGCTATTCCACTAGCAACATTCCATATTTAGATTGTGAGCTCTTTGAGCAGGGCCTGTCTTTTCATGTATGGTGTACAGCGCTGCGTATGCCTTGTAGCGCTATAGAAGTGATAAGTAGTAGTAGTAGTAGCATATACCTATGATCACATTTTGCTCTTTTTCAGTTACAGTCTATGAAATGCAGAAACAGGTTACGCTCTTGTCAAAGAAATGTTGGGGAAAAAAAAGAATGAATAGTACATCAAATCACAAAGAGGTAGGGGACTTCCATTCTCTTAACCAACAAGTTTACTGTGCTCTGAACTGCTCCCAGGGATTTCAGATGCTCTAAACAGAACTGAGTTAATGGACTTTGTCTTTCTGTACTTGCTGCCAAAACTGTTTGCATTCATTTTAAAACAGCTCACGGAGACTTGTTTGCTTACAGACGATATTACAGTCAGATTCAAGATTGTGCAACACTTTTTTCATTATTATTCCTTACCTTTTCTTTCTTTCTTTTTTTTTTTCTTTTTTGCAGAGATGTGCTGGGAGATATATGGTAACGTTACCATTTCTCATATTTTTATACCCCTGAGACCAAGCAAAGGAATCTAACCACTGCAGTTTCTCACTTACAATGCCGGCATACAGCCCTCTGAAAATACAGTTAAAGTTGGTTATACTGCAAAGACCTTCAATAATATATGGTATTAAAACCTTGTCGGAGCTCAATTTATCCCTGTGTGATATTAGATTTTTGATTGTATCTGTTGCAAGTTCTTCCTCCTGAAGATAGAATTTGATTTGATCAATAACTTATATACTAAATACCTTTTGGGGTTTTTTTCCCAATTAGGTGCACAGAGTTGAATTTTACTAACATTATAACATTTTAAATAAATAAATATCAAAATATATATTTTTCTTGATTGTATAATTTTTTTTATTGAAGAGTATTATATTTTTGTGTGTTTTTTTCATGCTATTGTGAATGTTATGTTGTATGCCACTCAGAATTGTAGATGAAGCAGGATATAAATTTGAGTCATTCCAATAAACATTCCCTTTGAGTATCCAAAAAATTAGCAATGGCATGTAAGATAGGACATTGATTTTATAAAATTATTTTATATTAAAAAAATTTTTTTAACAATAATTGCTTACTTTTCAAGCACCCTACAGGCTCAATTAAAGAAAACTAGATGGCAATGAACTACTTTTGAAGCAATAGGGAAATTCTAGCCAGGGCTCCCGGTCCCCCAAGATTCTGGGGAGCAGTGGTGTAGCCAGACAACCAATTCTGGGTGGGCCTGAGCACAAAGTGGGTGGGCACAAAATTTTCTCTCTCCCCCCTCTCCCCCAGCACTTCCCCAACTCAAAATATAAATACTTTAGCTGATGAGGATCCCCAATCTCTGTCAGCTGGGGACCTCCACCAGAGATGGCCAGAACTCCTCCCCGACAAGCCCAGCAGGCAGTAGCAACTCCTCGAGCCACTGATGCCAGCACCCCATACATGCTTAGTTGTCAGTGGCTCCAGGATGCTGCCCCCATCTGCCAAGCTCGGCGGATGGCAGCTCCAGCCAGCCTCGGACGAGATCCCCAGCTGGCAGGGCTTGGGGATCCCCACTAGCCACAGCAAGGGTCAGGCCTGCTGTTAACCATGCTGGTGACCAGGGCAGAAAATAAAGAAGCCCCTCCCCCAATTCCCTCTCCTCTCCAATCTCTTCATCTGCCGTTATAGTCACACTGACAGACCCTCACAAATTACAGAACTAGGGATCACAAATTAGAAATAAAAATATGTCGACAAAATTGAACTGGGAACCTCAGCATGCACTGCAACACTGGAGAAAAAAACAAAACAAAAGCGCATTTCGTTTTCTACTTAACACAATAAAAAGACATCCACTATGCACATTTCCCAAAGCTAACATATTCCATTCAAAACATTCAAAATAAAATGATTTTTCTACCTTTGGACATTTTATTTTTCCATCATGTTGGTTCCAATTTCTCTTTCCCGCTTTCCTGTCTTCTGCTAATTCGTCAAGCAGCTGTCCATTTGTCTTTTTTCTCCTGTCATTTCATTTCCTCACTACACCTGCCTCTGAAATATTGATCTTTCCATTTTAGCTCTTTCCTTTCTTTCTTTTCTGCCTCTGTACACTCAAATTTCATCCTCTTTCTAAATCTTTTCCTTCTTTTTACTTTTCAGATATCTATCACATTTCCATCTCCTTTCACCCACTAGCTCTCCCATTCCCCATCTCTCTCCTTCCCAGCCTATCATTCCTTTCCATCTTCAATTTACGCACCATTACCATATTTCTACCCCTGTAATCACTGTTCTCTCATTTATTTCCTTGCCATCTCCACTCCCTGGGCCTCTCCCCCATACTTTCCACCATTCCCAGTGTCTCCCTCCCTCCACCCCAGCATCTGTTCCCTCTTTCTCCCATCCTCACCCTCGTAGCCTGATATCTCCCTATCCCTTTTACCTCCCACCACCAGCATCTTCCTGTCCCATCTCTCTCCCCCATTGTTCAGCATTTTTCCCTTTCTCTTCCCTACCATCCATTGTCCATCTTCTCTCCCTGGATCCATCTTCCCTCTTTCTCCACTCCCCCGCTTGTGCATCTCTCCTTTCCTCTCCTCTCCTCCACCTTCATGTCCAACTTTTCTCCCTCTCCCTGCCTTCAGCCCCTGGTCTAACATCTCACTCTCCTCCCCATTCCACACAGCATCTCTCCATCCATCCTTCCCCTCACCTCAGTGCCATGTTCAACATTTCCCCTCTCATCTCTCCCTCCTTTCCTTCCACTTCCATGTCCAACACTTTTTTCTCTCTCTGGTCCTTTACCACTCCTATGCAGCCTTTCCCTCCCTCTCCCCATCCCATCCCACCCATATCCAACAATTCTCCCACTCTTTCCCCTTGCAGCATCTCTCCATCCATCCCTCCCCCCACATCGAACAATTATTCCTCCACCTCACCTAGCACTACCCTCTGCTCACCACCCCTCCCAGTCCCATCCTTCCCTCTGCTCACCACCCCTCCCAGTCCCATCCATCCATCTGCTCCTTCCCTCTGCTCACCACCCCTCAATAAAGAACAACAACGTGGATGCAGGCAGCAGCTCACAGGTTTGCTTGCTGTGTTTTGAGTGAACAGCGACGGCTACATTAAAAGCAGGAAACCGGCCAAAGAGTCGGTTGGGCCGCTGGACGAAAATGGTGTTAAAGGGGCGATCAAGGAGGACAAAGCCGTAGCGGAGAAATTAAATGAATTCTTTGCTTCGGTCTTCACCGAGGAGGATTTGGGGGGGACACCAGTGCCGGAAAGAATATTTGAAGCGGGGGAGTCGGAGAAACTAAACAAATTCTCTGTAACCTTGGAGGATGTAATGGGTCAGTTCAGCAAGCTGAAGAGTAGTAAATCACCGGGACCTGATGGTATTCATCCCAGAGTATTAATAGAACTAAAAAATGAACTTGCGGAGCTACTGTTAGAAATATGCAATCTGTCCCTAAAATCGAGTGTAGTACCGGAAGACTGGAGGGTAGCCAATGTTACTCCGATTTTTAAGAAGGGTTCCAGAGGAGATCCGGGAAATTATAGACCGGTGAGTCTGACGTCGGTGCCGGGCAAGATGGTGGAGGCTATTATTAAGAATAAAATTGCAGAGCATATACAAAAACATGGACTGATGAGACATAGAGGGGCATAATCGACCAGAAACGCCTATCTCCATGGGCGTTAATCTCCGAGAACGGGTCCGTGAAGGGGCGGAGTGAACCGTATTTTTTAAAAAAAATAGACGCCCATGCTTTATTCGCCAAGGTGTGAGCTGGGCGTTTTTGCTTTTCACCGATAATGGAAATGAAATCGCCCAGCTCAAAAACGAATAAATGCAAGGCATTTGTTCGTGGGAGGGGCCAGGATTCATAGTGCACTGGTCCCCCTCACATGCCAGGACACCAACCGGGCACCCTAGGGGGCACTTTTACAAAAACAAAAAAAAAAGGTAAAAGAGCTCCCAGGTGCATAGCACCCTTCCCTTGGGTGTTGAGCCCCCCAAATCCCCCTCAAAACCCACTGCCCACAAGTCTACACCAGTACTATAGCCCTAAGCGGTGAAGGGGGGCACCTACATGTGGGTACAGGGGGTTTGGGGGGGTTGGACGACTAGTAGCATTAAGCAGCACAATTGTAACAGGTAGGGGGGGGATGGGCCTGGGTCCACCTGCCTGACGTCCACTGCACCCCCTAACAACTGTTCCAGGGACCTGCATACTGCTGCTTGGGAGGAGGGTATGACATTTGAGGGTGAAAGTAAAAAGTTGTGAAACATCATTTGTTGTGGTGGGAGGGGGTTAGTGACCACTGGGGGAGTCAGGGGAGGTCATCCCCGACTCCCTCTGGGGGTCATCTGGTCATTTAGGGCACTTTTTGGGGCCTTATTCGTCAAAAAACAGGGTCCAGGAAAAGTGCCCTAAATTCTAGCTACAAACGCATCCATTATCGGCGAAGGGCGCCCATCTCTGTTCGGGTGATAACCACGCCCCAGTTCCGCCTTCACCACGCCTCCGACACTCCCCCGTCAACTTTGTCCGCATCCGCGACGGAGTGCAGTTGAAAGCGTCCACAGTTCGGCTTTCGATTATGCCGCTTTATTTGTTTTTGTGAGAAGAACGCCCATCTCCCGATTTAGGTCGGAACTTGGGCGTTATTCTCGTTCGATTATAAGCTGGAAAGTCAGCACAGATTTAGTGAAGGGAAGTCTTGCCTCACCAATCTAATGCATTTTTTTGAGGGGGTAAGCAAACATGTGGACAATGGGGAGCCGGTTGATATTGTATATCTGGATTTTCAGAAGGCGTTTGACAAAGTGCCGCACGAAAGACTCCTGAAGAAATTGCAGAGCCATGGAATCGGAGGTAGGGTATTATTATGGATTAAGAACTGGTTGAAAGATAGGAAGCAGAGAGTAGGATTGGGTGGCCAGTATTCTCAGTGGAGGAGGGTAGTTAGTGGGGTCCCGCAGGGGTCTGTGCTGGGTCCGTTGCTTTTTAATGTATTTATAAATGACCTAGAGATGGGAATAACTAGTGAGGTAATTAAATTCGCCGATGACACAAAATTATTCAGGGTCGTCAAGTCGCAGGAGGAATGTGAACGATTACAGGAGGACCTTGCGAGACTCGAAGAATGGGCGTGCAAGTGGCAGATGAAGTTCAATGTTGACAAGTGCAAAGTGATGCATGTGGGTAAGAGGAACCCGAATTATAGCTACGTCTTGCAAGGTTCCGCGTTAGGAGTTACGGATCAAGAAAGGGATCTGGGTGTCGTCGTCGATGATACGCTGAAACCTTCTGCTCAGTGTGCTGCTGCGGCTAGGAAAGCGAATAGAATGTTGGGTGTTATTAGGAAGGGTATGGAGTCCAGGTGTGCGGATGTTATAATGCCGTTGTATCGCTCCATGGTGCGACCGCACCTGGAGTATTGTGTTCAGTACTGGTCTCCGTATCTCAAAAAAGATATAGTAGAATTGGAAAAGGTACAGCGAAGGGCGACGAAAATGATAGTGGGGATGGGACGACTTTCCTATGAAGAGAGGCTGAGAAGGCTAGGGCTTTTCAGCTTGGAGAAGAGACGGCTGAGGGGAGATATGATAGAAGTGTATAAAATAATGAGTGGAATGGATCGGGTGGATGTGAAGCGACTGTTCACGCTATCCAAAAATACTAGGACTAGAGGGCATGAGTTGAAGCTACAGTGTGGTAAATTTAAAACGAATCGGAGAAAATGTTTCTTCACCCAACGTGTAATTAGACTCTGGAATTCGTTGCCGGAGAACGTGGTACGGGCGGTTAGCTTGACGGAGTTTAAAAAGGGGTTAGATAGATTCCTAAAGGACAAGTCCATAGACCGCTATTAAATGGACTTGGAAAAATTCCGCATTTTTAGGTATAACTTGTCTGGAATGTTTTTACGTTTGGGGAGCGTGCCAGGTGCCCTTGACCTGGATTGGCCACTGTCGGTGACAGGATGCTGGGCTAGATGGACCTTTGGTCTTTCCCAGTATGGCACTACTTATGTACTTATGTACTTATGTACGCGGGGGAGTGGAAACAGAGATTTCCCAAATGGCTGGCTTCCTTTCTCCCTTCCTTCTCTAGTCGCAGCGGGCGAACTGGTGGGCGACAGTAGTAAAAGCATAAAGCAGCCAGGCTCGACTCCGTCCTTCCTTTCCCTGCCCTCTCAGCATCCCGCCCGCCCGAAAGAAAATGACATCAGGAAGGCGGGATGCAGAGAGGGCAGGGAAAGGAAGGACGGAGTCGAGCCTGGCTGCTTTATGCTTTTACTACTAGCGCCCTACAGTTCGCCGCTGCGACTTCCGGTAACAAGACTCTCCCCTGGCCCCCCCCAATCTACGCCGTCGGGGTCCAGGAGCTGCTAAGGTAAGCGGTGGCAGCGGCACCCCCCTGCCATGCTTACCGGATTGGACTGGCCCTGGATGACAGGGGAGGGAGCAGGAAGGGAACAAAACCCTGCGGTGCGCCGGCGGGTGGCTGGGAGGAGGGAAAGCAGCAGGAAAGGAAAAGGCGCGGTATGGTGCACCGTTGCCGGGTGGGCACGAGCCCAAAGTGGGTGGGCCCAAGCCCATCCAGGCCCACCCGTGGCTCTGCCCCTGGCTTAATATATGATATGATATTACATAAGCATACTTGATCTTGTCATTATCAGGGCACAGACTGTAGAAGTCTGCCTACCCCTGGCCTTGTTCCCCAACTACTGAAGCTGTCATCATGATCTTCCTTCTTCTCCCATCCTGATCTCTCCTCTACCCACTCCTCATCCTCCCTCCTCCTTCCCATTTCAGTCTTCCCTCTTTTCCCCTTTCCTAAGATCTCCTTGTTCACTTCTTCTCCCCATCAATTCCCAAAGTTCCCTGCCCATTAAACTGCCAAAAGAACAAAGTAAAACACCCAGAGACAAAACAAGATTAGAAACTGCTTTTATTTTGATTATGAAAAATAAATACATGCAGATGTGCTACAGAATGACAATAACATTTCAGAAGCTTCGCCGTGGAATTTTCTATCTCTTGCATTAGAATCTACCCCGATCTGCTTCAGGAAACGGCAGGCTGTGTGACAACAGCATTCTCAGCACCTAAGATGCTCTTCAGGACTAAATGAAGCTGGTTATACTTGTAATTCTTAGGAGAAATCGAAACTTAATGAGAAAAAAAGCCGAGCACCTGGAAAAGGAACATATTTATTTGATAACTATGTCCAGAGTCACAGAAATTATTCAGGCTTCTCCCAAGTACAAATCGATAAGACCTACTATAAACAGCAGACATGCAGTATATAGCAGTAAAATAAAAAAATATAATAAAATAATCCTCAACAGAGACTGGATTTAGAAACCAGCTAACCCATAAATGTATTAACACCTTCATTGATTTAACAGGACGCTGGTCAGGGCAGGATTAACCCTTTGTTGGGCTCTAGGCAAACAAGTTTGTTCAAGATTGTACTCAATTTGTTTTTATAAGTGCATGGTTGCTTCTGGCCCCCCTGTGCATCTGACTACAGAGAAAACCCAGCAAAGGAGGAACCAGCAGGAAGGAAATGCTACTTGCTGACTCCTGCCCACTAGAAGACCATGCACAGGGGATGGTGGAGAACGAAGGGACTTCTGTGGGTACTGGTGGCTTTGGTCATTTACCCCCTCCATCTCTTCTTTCTGCAAGTCAATTAGCACATCAGAGAGAGTGGAGGAGTGGCCTAGTGGTTAGAGTGGTGGACTTTGGTCCTGGGGACCTGGGTTCAATTCCCACTGCAGGCGCAGGCAGCCCCTTGTGACTCTGGGCAAGTCACTTAACCCTCCTTTGCCCCTGGTACAAAAATAGTACCTGAATATATGTAAACTGCTTTGAATGTAGTTGCAAAAACCACAGAAAGGCAGTATAGCAAGTCCCATTTCCCTTTCCCTATTTGAGATTCTAGATGGAATGTTGCTACTATTGAGATATTTGAGATTCTACATGGAATGTTAATGTTGCTATTCCACTACCAAGCCAAACCACCAAGAGGGTGGAGGTACACAAATTCCTACGAAAAGTAGAATCTGAGGAAAAGGGGAGTAGGCTCTTGAACAACACTAGTAGGCGACCTAGGTTAGGAACAGTCTCTTTATTTAAATATACACTTGACTCAACACAGCCGTGTTTCGGCGCTACAGACGCCTTCTTCAGGAGTCTTGTGATATATAAATATACGAATATTAAGCTCAAAGAGAATGAAAGCAAGGCTTCTGCTACAAATGTAATCCACTGCCGATACAGGAAAAACAGCTCAGCGGATTCAATTGCACTTCTGTGAACGTACGTGCAGGACGTCAGACTCACAGAAACAGAAGCCTGCGCGGCCGCACCAGGGCAGGCTTCTACATGGAATGTTGCTAGTGGAGGAGTAGCCTAGTGGTTAGTGCAGTGGACTCTGGTCCTGGGGAACTGGGTTCAGTTCCCACTGCAGCTCCTTGTGACTCTGGGCAAGTCACTTAACCCTCCATTGCCCCAGGTAAGTACCTGTATATAATATGTAAGCCGCATTGAGCCTGCTATCAGTGGGAAAGCGCGGGGTACAAATGTAAATAAAATAAAAAAAATAAAATAAACAAGATCAGCTCGAACCTCAAATACAAAACAATATATGCATCCAGCTTCTCCTATTTAAGCGCACAACTATGGAACGCACTTCCAAAAAAACAGTAAAAACAACATCCGACTACCTAACGTTCCGGAAAAAACTAAAAACTATCCTGTTCCAAAAGGGCATACCCCACCAACCCAACATAAGAACCAGAGAACCTGCTACACAACAACAACACCAAGAACTTAACAGACTCACCCCAATCTCCCTCGTCCTACCGAATGTTTCCCAATATAGCTAACGTATATGAACCATATTCTACCACAATCACACCTTGTACTTGTGCACACTATCCACCTTATAATTGAAAGAGAAAAATGCCTAGATTTCGACCCAAATCGGGAGATAGACGTTTATCTCACAAAAACGAATAAATCGGTATAATGGAAAGCCGATTTTGGACGTTTTCAACTGCACTCCGTCGCAGATGCGGACAAAGTTGATGGGGGCGTGTCAGAGGTGTGGCGAAGGTGGAACTGGGGCTTGGTTATCGGCCGAGGAGAGATGGGCGCCTTTCGCCGATAATGGAAAAAAAGTATGCGTTTGTAGCTAGAATTTAGGGCACTTTTCCTGGACCCTGTTTTTTCACGAATAAGGCCCCAAAAAGTGCCCTAAATGACCAGATTACCCCCAGAGGGAATTGGGGATGACCTCCCCTGACTCCCCCAGTGGTCACTAACCCCCTCCCACCACAAAACATGATGTTTCACAACTTTTTATTTTCACCATCAAATATCATACCCACCTCCCTGGCAGCAGTATGCAGGTCCCTAGAGCAGTTGTTAGGGGGTGCAGTGGACTTCAGGCTTGTGGACCCAGGCCCATCCCCCCCCCTACCTGTTACAATTGTGCTGCTTAATGCTTAGTCGTCCAACCCCCCCAAACCCACTGTATCCACATGTAGGTGCCCCCCTTCACCCCTTAGGGCTATAGTAATGGTGTAGACTTGTGGGCAGTGGGTTTTGAGGGGGATTTGGGGGGCTCAACACACAAGGGAAGGGTGCTATGCATCTGGGAGCTCTTTTACCTTTTTTTTTTGTTTTTGTAAAAGTGCCCCCTAGGGTGCCCGGTTGGTGTCCTGGCATGTGAGGGGGAACAGTGCACTACGACTCCTGGCCCCTCCCAAGAACAAATGCCTTGGATTTATTCGTTTTTGAACTGGGCGCTTTCATTTTCCATTATCACTGAAAAACAAAAACGCCCAGCTCACAAATTGTCAAATAAAACATGGACGTCTATTTTTTTCGAAAATACGGTTCGGTCCGCCCCTTCACGGACCCGTTCTCGGAGATAAACGCCCATGGAGATAGACGTTTTCGTTCAATTATGCCCCTCTATGTATTTGTTCAAACTCACAGAAACAGAACCAAGCCTTGCACCGGAAGACGAGGACCTCGGCTGGCGGGGGTTAGGGTCCCCCGCCAGCAAAGCTAGGTGACGGCGGCGGCGGGGGAGGGTTGGCGGCGGGAGGGGGGTCAAGAGGGTCATCGGCATGGGGGTCCAGGGCCAAATCTAAGGGGGCCCAGGCCCCCGTGGACCCACGTAGCTACACCACTGCTCCCCCCCCCCCCTCCTAGTCCTACATCGAGGCATGTACAGATAAGAACATGCTCCAATATATAATGGAGACCATTTTGCTACAGTCATACAGCCTTTGTATGTAAAATTCTATAGAGATGTAAATACTGTTTTTATAGTGCTGCTGTGCCAGCTTTTTGACCACAATATGTTTTACTCACTTATCCTCTCATTCTTAGGGTTACCATACGTCCGGATTTCGCCGGACATGTCCTCTTTTTGAGGGCATGTCCGGGGCGTCCGGCGGATTTTGCCCCCGCCCACGTTTGTCCGGATTTCTGGACAAACGTGGGCGCGGGTGCGGGCAGGCGCGTGCGTGCGGTGGGCGTGTGGGCGGGCGATCGGCGCGTGGTCTCCCGTCCCCTCCCCTCCCCTTCCTTACCATGTTCCCTGGTGGTCTAGTGACGTCTTCGGGGCAGGAAAGAGCCCCCTCTTTCCTGCCCGGAGCGCTGCCTCCCCTGTCTATCATCCTTCTCGGTCTGGCTGGGGATTCAAAATGGCCGCCGAGAGTTGAACTCTCGCGAGGCCGCTTCAACTCTCGGTGGCCATTTTGAATCCCCAGCCATACCGAGGAGGATGCAGCAGGCAAGGGCAGGCAGCGCTCCGGGCAGGAAAGAGGGGGCTCTTTCCTGCCCCGAAGAGAAGACGCTACTAGACCACCAGGGCTAGACAGTAAGTGAGGGGGGGGTATGTGATGGGGGGGAGGGGACTATGTGACGGGGGGGGGAATAGGGGCGGAACCTGGACCTGAAGGGGGGCGTGGCAGGGGCGGGGCATGAGGCGGGGCGGGGGCGGGGTAGGGGGCGTGACATGTGTCCTCTTTTTCAGAGGACACAAAATGGTAACCCTACTCATTCTTTACCTCTCAGCTGGATTATTGCAATACCATCTACACAGGTTTACCACGTACTACTTTAAAAACAAATTACGAACCCTCCAAAACACAGCTGTCAGATTATTGTGTGAGGCCCGTCTTATTGACCACTCAACTCTGTTGTTAATAAAACACCACTGGCTTCTCGTCGAATTTTTTTGTTACATTTGTACCCCACGCTTTCCCACTCATGGCAGGCTCAATGCGGCTTACATATTATACACGGGTACTTATTTGTACCTGGGGCAATGGAGGGTTAAGTGACTTGCCCAGAGTCACAAGGAGCTGCAGTGGGAATTGAACTCAGTTCCCCAGGATCAAAGTCCACTGCACTAACCACTAGGCTACTCCTCCACTAGCAACATTCCATGTAGAAGCCTGCCCTTGCCGCGCAGGCTTCTGTTTCTGTGAGTCTGACGTCCTGCACGTACGTGCAGGACGTCAGACTCACAGAAACAGAAGCCTGCGCAGCCGCGTTGCTGATCTGCAAGGGCAGGCTTCTACATGGAATGTTGCTACTGGAATAGCAACATTCCATGTAGAATCTCCAATAGTAGCAACATTCCATGTAGAATGTCAAATAGTAGCAACATTCCATCTAGAATCTCCAATATTTATTTTTCTTACATTTGTGCTCCGCGCTTTCCCACTCATAGCAGGGTCAATGGGGCTTACATATTATATACAGGTACTTATTTGTACCTGGGGCAATGTAGGATTAAGTGACTTGTCCAGAGTACCACATCACCTACAAAACTGCAGTGTTAACTTTTAAGGCTTTCGGGGCGGGCTTCCCTAACTATGTGCCTTTTTCTTCCTTGCCCCTTTTGTTTGGAATAATCTCCCTCTCTCTCATCGGAGTGATTTATTTTAAAAACAACCTAAAAATGTGGCTTTTCAAGCAAGCCCTTGGGGAAACTGGATCCTATGGCTAGAGATAGCTCCTAGTCTTTTTAAATTTCTCCATCTCTTATCTCTTTTTACCTCTCTTTGCGTGATTGTAGTGCTTTTCTATCATCAGTGGAGTTCCTTTCCGCTTTTTTCAGTTATTTTAATCTGTGCACCGCTCCATTCCACCCTGGTGGCTAGAGTAGCCTAGTGGTTAGCACAGTGGACTACGATCCTGGGGAGCTAGGTTCAAGTCCCACTACACCTCCTTGTGACTCTGGGCAAATCACTTATCCCTACATTGCCCCGGGTACAAATAAGTACTTGTATATACTATGTAAAGTGCCTTGAATGTAGTTGCAAAAGCTACCAGAAGGCAGTATATCAAGTCCCATTCCCTTTCCAGAAAGAAATGTGTAGCTACCATGGGATGCATACCAGGGGCATAGCCAGACCTCGGCGGGAGGGAGGGGCCAGAGCCCGAAGTGGGGGGGCACTGTTTAGCCACCTCCCCCCACCGCTGACCCCCCCCCCCCCCCCCCCGCAACTTTGGACTCCCCCCCCCCCCCGCAACCGCCACCCACCCCCTGCCCCGCCACTGCATCAGGTACCTTGTTTGCTGGCAGGGGTCCCCAATCCCCACCAGCCGAAGAGTCTTCTTCAGCGCCGGTGGACTCCGGCGCCTTCGTTGTGTGATCATCTGTTTCTGATGCCTTACGTCCTGCACTGGGCTACATTCCACGGAGCTACATACCTGATGATGCAGCAGCACAGCGGAGAGCGGGGGCGGGCAGTGGTGGGGGGGGTCAAATGTAGAGGGGGCCAGGGAGTAATCTGTGGGGGCCCATGCCCCCGTGGCCCCACGTAGCTATGCCCCTGATGCATACATTTTAACAGGGCATGTTGTTGGTGTGGTTTGGCTGGCCCTTTTAAGAAATGGCAAGCAGATGTTGCAGAACAGTGAGAGTAACGTAGTAAGTGACGGCAGATAAAAACTTGAATGGTCCATCCAGTCTGCCCAACAGTCACGTGATGTTATGTACTTGATCGTGGTCTTTCTTTGGTGTTTCTGGGATGTAGACTGTAGAAGTCTGCCCAGCTCTGTCCTTATGTTTCAACTACTGGAGGTGCCATCAAAGCCCACTCCAGCCTATCCAAATCCGTCCTGTTATTTGCAGGATACAGACCGTAAAAGTCTACCCGGGAACCTCACATTGCTTGTGAGGTTGATGGCAAGCAGTATTACTCATGTACCACAAGAGGGATTACTTGCAGTATTAAGCTACTGCAGGCTAGCACTCCCATAGGGAATTAAGGTGTGGGAAAAGCCTGATTTTTACCACACCTTAATAGCTACTCCCTTTAAGTCTCACCAATGATTTATATAGAGAGAGGTGTTATCACTTGTTTTCTTTTTATGGCCATACCCCTTCCTCTTCACCATGCTGTATTACTGGCTTTTCTCTGGTCTTGTCCTTCAGTTTAACTCCACGGCTAAATTACTGCTCTGCACCTGAGACTCCCATATGCAGCTGTAAGAGAAAGGTCCTCTTTATCACACTTCCTTCTGTTACAGTCCTTGACGTCCATGAATAGGAGGTCACTCTAAACTTGGGCATTTGCTATCAAAAGTGCAATTCCGCTTCATCAAAAGAAGAGAAAATCTTTTCAAAGTAAGGGCCAAGTATAATACTTGAACGCGCCGTTCACAGCCGTTGCCTTGATTTTCTCGCCTCTCATGCCATCCTCGATCCGCTTCATTCTGGCTTTCGCCCATTACGCTTGACAGAAACGGCATTATCCGAAGTCTGCAATGACCCGTTCCTCGCCAAATCCAAAGGTCATTATTCCATCCTCATTCTCCTCGACCTATCCGCCGCTTTTGACACTGTCAATCACAACTTACTTCTCGACACACTGTCCTCTTTTGGGTTCCAGGGCTCTGTCGTCTCCTGGTTCTCCTCTTATCTCTCCCATCGTACCTTCAGAGTACACTCTCATGGTTCTTCCTCCACCCCTATCCCGCTCTCTGTTGGTGTCCCTCAGGGTTCTGTCCTTGGACCCCTTCTTTTCTCAATCTACACCTCTTCCCTGGGCTCCCTGATCTCGTCTCATGGCTTCCACTATCATCTTTATTCTGATGACACCCAGCTTTATCTCTCCATAGCAGACATCACTGCGGAAACCCAGGCCAAAGTATCGACCTGCTTATCCGACATTGCTGCCTGGATGTCCAACCACCACATGAAACTGAACATGGCCAAGACCGAACTTCTTGTCTTCCCACCCAAACCCACTTCTCCTCTACCTCCACTCTCTATCTCGGTTGATAACACCCTCATCGTCCCCGTCTCATCTGCACGCATCCTCGGTGTCATCTTCGACTCCTCCTTCTCCTTCTCTGCGCATATCCAGCAGATAGCCAAGACCTGTCGCTTCTTCCTCTATAACATTAGCAAAATTCACCCTTTCCTCTCTGAGCACACCACCCGAACTCTCATCCACTCTCTCATTACCTCTCGCCTTGACTACTGTAACCTACTCCTCACTGGTCTCCCACTTAGCCACGTATCCCCCCTTCAGTCCGTTCAGAACTCTGCTGCATGTCTTATCTTCTGCCTGAACCAATACACTCATATCACCCCTCTCCTCAAGTCACTTCATTGGCTTCCAATCAGGTACCACATTCAGTTCAAGCTTCTGCTACTAACCTACAAATGCACTCGATCTGCAGCCCCTCCTTACCTCTCAACCCTCATCTCCCCTTATGTTCCTACCCGTAACCTCCGCTCTCAAGACAAATCCCTCCTTTCAGTACCCTTCTCCACCACCGCCAACTCCAGGCTCCGCCCTTTCTGCCTCGCCTCACCCCATGCGTGAAACAAACTCCCCGAGCCCATACACCAGGCCCCCTCCCTGCCCATCTTCAAATCACTGCTTAAAGCCCACCTCTTCAATGTCGCCTTCGGCACCTAACCACTACACCTCTACTCAGGAAATCCAGACTGCCCCAACTTGACATTTCGTTCTTTAGATTGTAAGCTCCTTTGAGCAGGGACCGTCCTTCTTTGTTAATTTGTACAGCGCTGCGTAACCCTAGTAGCGCTCTAGAAATGTTAAGTAGTAGTAGTAGTATATCCAGTATACAACCAACAGAAACAGGGCCATGCTTTCTTATCCAGACTTTTTTTTTTAATTTTCGTTTTCAAAATCTACAAGCATTCCACTTGCATACAGTAATGTACAAGAAAGGAATGAAAAACAAAAGCGAATGGGGGGGGGGGGGGGGGAAGCATACTGTTTCGAGATACAAGAAGTGAGGAACCCAAGGTAAAATATAGGAAGCTAGTTAAGGGGGGAAAATATCAAAGAGGAGAACGATAGTTTATCTTAATCTTCTTTCCTTCCATTTTCTTATCTCCCTGCTGCTTATTTCTAGGACAAGCAGCATAAAATGTATTGAGCTTTTCTGGGATCTTGCCAGGTACTTGTGACCTGTATTGGCCACTGTTAGAAACAGGATACTGGGCTTGATGGACCTTTGGTCTGTCCCAGTATGACAATACTTATGTACTTATATGACTTTGATTGTAACCTACCCTACATCTGTTTCTTAGTGTCTTAGAAAATTGAGATGGCTCAAATAAGATGTATTTATCTTAAAATGGCCTAAGATCCAAACTTTATTTCCCATATAGAGTCTATCGGTTCCAACAAAACAAATGCAATATTTGATCAGAATTTTGTCACGGTAACAAGTCCCTTCTTTGTGTTTCCTCCACTACGGATGACTCCAGATAGGTTCAAAATACCTCTAGATTGATCTAGTTGAACCGGGGCTCCCTGTCCCCCACCTTTTGTTTTCCACCAGGGAGAAAATCAACCTTATTAATACAGGGCATGCTGCCTCTTGGAATCTTCAAGATCTTTTAGAGATACTTTTAGAAAATAATAAAAAGGCACCATAAAGTAAATATTAGGAAAATTCTAAACTCTTAAGAAATTTAGCTGCACTTGTTCTCTATCATTGATGCAAAATGTTATTTTCTTGAGTGAGAGCACCTTTGAGTAGTAAATAGTTGGCTAGTACATGTTCCAGAACACCAGTTCTATCCACCAGGGACCTATAATCAACTTCCCTAACCTGAAACAGAGAATGCATATTAATTGTAATAAGGGTCCAGGGCTTTTTTTGAGGGGGTACTTGGGGGTACTAAGTACCGGCACCTTTTCCATTGTCTGCTAAAATTGACCCATGGACCCCAAATTTTAATGAAAGACCTCAGGCTCTACATGCAAATTCTGCCTTGTCATAGATTCTGTGACTGGTTGCAAGGGGCCTGGCTATTGTGGGGTGGGTCCCTCAATGATCACCTCACCCCTGAAGGGTGGCCTGGCATTTGA
The DNA here is from genome assembly GCF_901765095.1 of Microcaecilia unicolor. Lineage (NCBI taxonomy): Eukaryota > Metazoa > Chordata > Amphibia > Gymnophiona > Siphonopidae > Microcaecilia > Microcaecilia unicolor. The sequence goes on from NW_021963241.1 coordinate 347,499, forward strand.
GTACCGGCACCTTTTTCGCTAGAATAAATGCACTGTAAGGGTCAATCGTTAAGAGTTTTCTTCATTGAAGATTGTAACCAGGCGCCTCTCTTGTGCAGCCAGGGATAGAACAATCTCCTCTAACCACAGGCTCCCGGTACAATGAAGAAACAGATATTCACCAGTAACTTCAAACTCAAGGACTTTATTCCATGCAGGTTTCTAGTACAAGTTCCAACAGCAGCATAGCACATACCAGGATTCAATACAGGCTTACAGGCTCCAGCCTGGGCTCTTTATCCAGTGCACAATAAACAGTAATTCAGTTCCCAAGACAAACAGTTCTTTCAGTTCATCATCACAGTTCAGTCACCCCAGCATCAGTTTCTACTTTCTATCCTCTTTACCTTCAGGAGAGTTCAATATTTTAGGGACTCCTTCTACCCAAGGGTTTTCCCCTGCATCAGCTTCACAGTGAATTCAATACTTTTGGCACTTCCTCTCACCCAAGGAATTTCAGCCTGCTTCAGTACTTTAGAGACCTCCCTGCCCAAGGAATTTCAGCCTGCTTCAGTACTTTAGGGACCTCCCTGCCCAAGGGTTTTCAGCCTGCAACTGCTTCTCTCTCCTGCTGCTCTCTACTACTGCTCTCCTGGGACTCCTTCCCACCTGCCTAATCAATCCCTGGCTTCTGCCTTCACAACCAATCATTCTCCACTCATTAGCTTCTCTACACACCCATACCAGCTGAGTTGAGCATTAAACTAATGAGACCAATAATGAGCTCCTGCCCACAGGATTTCCTAACTCTCTTTCCGCCCAGTGGCAGCCACTCTACACAACCTGCCAGCTTACACCCATGTCTTCCCTGATTGCAGCTAGGAGTCCAGTCCGGGTTCTTCATCTCACCCTCTGGCTCCTTGCCTGCAATGCCTTCTGGGACTTGTATTTCAGACTGAAACTGCCTTAACCCAACTATCCTGGAGGTGACTTTATCACAAGATACAGCTGACCAAATGCAGTTCAGAGACACAACACAGGGTTTCTGTAGAAGTTCTCTAGACATAAATTTATTAAGAGCCACAAGTATGTCAAGAGTCAAGATGTTGCTCCCAGCTGAAGCACTCCTGTTCTGTAACATCTGTAGCTCACTGAGTCTCGGAGGGCCCTGGAGGACCCTGTGAGCTCTACTATTACTTATGGACAAATACCTCAAGCTCACAGTTCACCTCTGAGCTCAGAGACAATTAAACTAACCTCATCTCAAAAGTTCTAAACTGTGGAGAGGAAAGGAAACTAAAAGAGTTTAAGACTCTACTGACAGATGGTAAGTACAAGTTACTAGTTTTTATTTTAAACTCAATTTAGGGTATAGAAAATGTGGCGTCGTTAACACATTAGGTTCTTTTGTTGCATAAACATAAAATTCAAACATAAACTAACAACTCAAATTTCTCTAACAGGCGCAGTAGTATTGCTTAGGAACAACAGTGAAACCATCAGATAAGTATTGACCAAATTATCTTAGTCGCTTAGAACTCGGCTGCACGTCTTATCTTCCGCCTGGACCGATACAGGGCCGTGCCGGGGTAAGCACTGCAGGGGGCGCCACCTCTGGAGGGTGCCGCCGCGGTGCTTACCCTCGCCCTGTGCCGCAGAGGCCTTTAAATCTTTTACCTGGTCGCAGCAGCGTCAGTGAAAGCGCTGCTGACGTCTCCCTTCCCTTGCACTCATTGGTTCCCTCAGTGTCCCGCCTTCTTCTGACGTCAGAAGAAGGCGGACACTGAGGGAAGCAAGAGCGCGAAGGGAAGGGAGACGTCAACAGTGCTTTCACTGACGCTGCTGCGACCAGGTAAAAGATTTAAAGGCCCCAGGGCGCGGAGGAAAGAGCAGAGAGGCATGGATGGGAGGGCAGAGAGACAGGCATGGATGGGAGGGCATGGATGGGAGGGCAGAGAGGCATGGATGGGAGGGCAGCAGCAGGGCCCAGGGAGAGGACAAATTGCTGGAAGGGGAGGGGAGAGAGGAGGATTGCTAGCTATGGATGTAGGAGGGAAGGGCAGAGAGGGACAAGGATGGACATGGGGGCCCAGGGAGAGGACAAATTCCTGGAAATGGAGGGGAGGGGAGGAGGATTGCTGCTGGCTATGGATGGAGGAGGGAAGGGCAGAGAGGGACAAGGATGGACATGGGGGCCCAGGGAGAGGACAATTTGCTGGAAATGGAGGGGAGGGGAGAGAGGAGGATTGCTGGCTATGGATGGAGGAGGGAAGGGCAGAGAGGGACAAGGATGGATGTGGATGGGAGGGCAGGACCCAGGGAGAGAGAAGAAATTGCTGGAAATGGATATAGAGCAAGAAATGAAGAAGAAAGGAGGAAAGTAAAGAAATAAATGGAAAGGAAGCCCTGGAAATGGAGTTAAGAGGACAGATAGCAGCAGACTCAGATACTGGGCCAGCATGATCGGAAAAAGAAAGTCACCAGACAACAAAGGTAGAAAAAAATCATTTTATTTTCATTTTAGCGTTTGGAATATGTCCACTTTGAGAATTTACATCTGCTATCTTATTTTGCAATGTATAGCAATTTGTTTCTAAGAATATTGCTGACAATTCCTGTTAGTGTGGCAAGTGGTGAGTGATCATTTTCACCGGGGGGGGGGGCGTGATCATTTTCACGGGGGGGGGGGGGCGCCAACTGATAGTCTGCAGGGAGGCGCCAGAGACCCTAGGCACGGCCCTGGACCGATATATTCATATTACCCCTCTCCTCAAGTCACTTCACTGGCTTCCGATCAGGTACCGCATACAGTTCAAGCTTCTCCTATTAACCTACAAATGCACTCGATCTGCAGCCCCTCCTTACCTCTCTACCCTCATGTCCCCTACCCGTAACCTCCGCTCTCAAGACAAATCCCTCCTTTCAGTACCCTTCTCCACCACCGCCAACTCCAGGCTCCGCCCTTTCTGCCTCGCCTCACCCCATGCTTGGAATAAACTCCCTGAGCCCATTCGCCAGGCCCCCTCCCTGCCCGTCTTCAAATCCTTGCTCAAAGCCCACCTCTTCAATGTCGCCTTTGGCACCTAACCACTACACCTTTATTCAGGAAATCTTGACTGCCCCAACTTGACATTTCGTCCTTTAGATTGTAAGCTCCTTCGAGCAGGGACTGTCCTTCTTTGTTAAACTGTACAGCGCTGCGTAACCCTAGTAGCGCTCTAGAAATGTTAAGTAGTAGTAGTAGTCACTCTCTCTTACTCTGCAGTTATAACTTTCCTTTGTAGTGTATGTCTCAAGAATTGATTCTTTTTTAACTAATTTATGTCTTTCAGGTGAGAACACCCAGAACCAGTCTCTACAACAGGTAAGTTTGATTAAACTCAGTGACTTCTCAATATCCTTTCCTTTGCTTGCACGGAAGTGCAGACTTATCTTTATTTTGATCTTTCTTTGAGATTCTTTCTTCACCTTGCTTGACCATTGCAGCTCAGGTTCTTTTCTTCCAGTTCAGGAACCTACTGCCTCGCACTTTCAAGAAAATCAACAACAAAAAAACTTTCTTCCTGTCTGGAAATACTTATGTACTTTTGTAACACCAGGAACAGCCCTAGCTGGTGTAACTGTGGCTTTCCAGCTGACAAAATAAATAATAATTTTGCAGTCCTAAATATCTCTTCTATTCTTTCACTGTATACCTTAACTAAGGAAGGGCACTCTTCATTGAACACTGCAGTCACACTGGCCACAGCGATTCGGTCTCTCCAAAAGGGTGCAAACTCCCACACTAGCACACCAGCAAATCATGCAGAACACACAAACTGCAATACCCTAGGCCCAACCTTAAGCCTTGGAGACCAGTTTTCCTAGTGGCTTAACTGGCATTAATCCACTTAAACAAACTTGTTTCACACAGCCATGCACTTGGTCTCTCTCCCTCAGTCTTAACTGCAAAACTTTTAAACAGCACACAAGTAACAAAAAAAAATCAATTTTAGATTTTTTTCTGCTCAAATCCAACACCTTTCACTTCCAGCTCACTTTACCTTCACTCAGTACTCAGGCAATTGCAGAAAAACTACCTTTCAACCGCTTTCTGGCTTGGAAATCTTATCATACAGTCAGAGCTCCCTCACACACATCCTCACTCTTCAGTGTCAGTGTTGCCAATTAACCAGTGTCAAAACCCGCCCAAAATTTCACACCCCTCCCCCGCCGTCATCAACCCCGCCCCTGCCGTCATCAGCTCCACCCTCGCCGTCATCAGCTCCACCCCCGCCGTCACCAGCCCCTGCCCTCGCTGCCACCAGCCCCACCCCCAATGTCACCAGCCCCGCCCCTGCAGTCACCAGCCCCACCCCCGCCGTCACCAGCCCCACCCCTGATGTCACTAACCACTCCCCCTAACATCACTAACCGCTCCCCCAATGTCACTAACCATGCCCCAATGTCACTAACCACGCCCCCAAACTGCAGCGCCGGTGGAGAAAAAAAAACGCCCGGGAAAAAAAAAGCAGCCCAAAAAACCGCAACCTGCAGCAGTCAGAAATTTCCCGCAGCAGGTCACGGAAAACCGCCCAATTGGGCGGGAAAACCGCCCATCTGGCAACCTTGTTCAGTGTCTTCTTCAGTCCCAGGCAAGCTGTTGCTAAGGAAGACAGTGACTCTGAGTCACCAGCTGACCTCTGCTAGCCAATCAGGTCTCAGAACACAGGATGTTTGCAGCATGGACCCTAATTAGCAATTTTCACAGTCTCCATTTTGGAAAAGAATTCCTTCACAGAAAATAATAAAAAAGTTACATTTTTAGAAAAAATACCATAAACATTACTATGCAATTTGGTCAAAATATCCTATAACCATTAGTCCCGAACTACACATACAGTACATTTTTCATAAATTTAAACACACATATTTTTGTCATAAATCTCTATCAAAACCAGAGGTGTAGCCAGACTCAGTATTTTGGATGGGCCCAGAAGTAACTTGGATGGGCTCTCCCCCCCCCCACCAAATATCTTCCCGGAGATATTTTTTTTAAATACAGGTTTTTTTTTCACCTACCCCGCATCTCCCTTCCTTTTCTCCGCGGTGTCCTGGCATCTGTGTTTCTGTCTCTGAATCCCATCCTTCCCCAATATACCATACAGGCATCTTCAGCACCTGCAGCGATTCATTCTTGCTGCTTGCGCTGGACCTGCAGGTTTCCCTCTGCCGTGTGCTTGTGTCCCGCCCTCACTGATGTCATTGCCTGTTTCCTGTCTGATGGGATGCAGCAGATGGAAGCCTGCGAGACTGGCGCAAGCAGCGAGAATAAATTGCTGCAGGGCACCGAAGATGCCTGTATGGTACACCAAGGAAGGATGGGGTTCAGAGACAGAAACCCAGATGCCGGGATGCCATGAAGGAAAGAGGGGAGAGAGCCATGTGGTGCTGACGCTGGGTGGGCCTGAGCCACGAATGGGTGGGCCTGGGTGGGCACAGGCCCACCCGTAGCTACACTACTGACCCACATCCTCCTTTTAGAATAACACTGGCGTATTCAAACTTTTTGATAAGATGAGTCATATTGGCATTTTCTTTATTGTCCCAGAGCCAACAGAATGCAGAATAGAAGCTAATTTTTCTATTATATAGTTAGAGTTCAGAAAACAACTCATTTTGAATATTTTTGTTTACAGCTGAGGACCACATGTCATAACACTAATGTGCATTGCAGAAAAGAAAAACTGGAAGATTATTTAAGGTAGTTTTAGCAGAGTATATTGCACTAAGGATCAATGTAAGTTAAATAGACAAATGTAATCTAAAATCAAGACAAATATGAATCGGCAGAGCAGTCTACTGCTGCAGGCTATTAAGGTATCTGCAGTGGATGTCTCTAAGAAAAGGATGGGCACATTACAAGCAGATAACAACATTGATGGAAAGAAACAGGACCAGATTAAAGTTATACAATATCCAGGGCATTTTCCAGAAGGCCTTACACTATCACACCCCACTCACAGGAGCTGCCGAGAACAAGTGGAGAATTATATACCACAAGTTTAATAGTTTCTATCCGGTGTTGGATTTATAAGTAAAACATTAAAATCTGGGGAAAAATGGATGGATGTGAGGTATCTTTCAAGTAAGCGTGACATGTTATATGGGTGTATCAAACTCCAGAAATTGGAACTTCTTACTTCCAACAGTTACACACGTTTTAGTAAGGAAAACCAAGACCAAGCTATGCAAATAGTTGAAACTGTATACACACACACACAAACTGCGACACACACACACACACTGTGACAGGAAGTAGTGCCTGAGTCCTTTTGGTGCCCTGTCATGGGCTTAGAAGCTCTTTATAATTTTTTGTTACATTTGTACCCCGTGCTTTTCCACTCATGGCAGGCTCAATGCGGCTTACTTACATGGGGCAATGGAGGGTTAAGTGACTTGCCCAGAGTCACAAGGGAGCTGCCTGTGCCGGAAGTGGGAATTGAACTCAGTTCCTCAGGACCACAGTCCACCACCCTAACCACTAGGCCATTCCTCCACTGTTGCTACTATTTGAGATTCTACATGGAATGTTGCTATTCCACTAGCAACAACATTCCATGTAGAAGTCGGCTGTCGGCTGCCCTTGCAGATCACCAATGTGGCCGTGCAGGCTTCTACAGGGAATGTTGCTAGTGGAATAGCAACATTCCATGCAGAATCTCCAATAGTATCTATTTTATTTTTGTTACATTTGTACCCCGCGCTTTCCCACTCATGGCAGGCTTAATGCGGCTTACACAGGGCAATGGAGGGTTAAGTTACTTGCCCAGAGTTACAAGGAGCTGCCTGTGCCTGAAGTGGGAATCGAACTCAGTTCCTCAGTTCCCCCCGGACCAAAGTCCACCACCCTAACCACTAGGCCACTCCTCCGGTTGAGAAGCCGTTCTGCCATTTACATTGGCCTCTGCATATTGAAGGGTCCAAGGTGGCTAGGGTATCCAGAAATCCCTGCTCTCCTTAGGTTGTGTTCCTTTAAAGGAAGGGGGATGGGAGTAAAGGGTGAGAACTCTTGAATTACCAGAGCTTTATGAAGGAAACTCCTTAAGTCCATGAATAATGAGAGGAGATAGATCAGTGTGCTAGTGAACCTGGAAGAAGGAAGTCCTGGGGAAAAAGTCCCGCCATGAGAATACAGAGAGAAAGCCTGAGAGGTATCAGGCCTTTTGTTGACACCCGGGAAGAGATAGAACTTTAAAGAGGTAACAGAAACATGCATGTAGTTTGCATGTAGTGTCTAAAAAACGCCGCCAAGGCAGGCAGGCATGAACTATAAAGAAATGCTGAAGGGCTGCTGATATAACCTATCGGGCAGGAACTGAAACCAAGAGGAGGTTCCCTGGTATTTCTAATTTTTGTTATATTTACAGCTGACTAAATACTAAACAGGATTTGGCACTGCCCAGGGTATAATATCCTATTTAGTTTTCGAAAGGTGAATCTCAGAGCAGGTTTCGATAACTTCATCAGGGTAGAGGTCTGAATTATATAAATACCATTTTATATGTATTGTTGTAATTATTTTCCCGCTGTTGGAAGAAGTATTACAGCAATGTGATTCGGACCTCTATCCTAAACCTACACTACCCAAATTGCAAAGGACTGAAATATAAAACAGCTTACATATCCGGCTTCTCCTACATAAGCGCACAACTATGGAATGGCCTCCCAAAAGCTGTGAAAACAATCCACGACCACCTGAACTTCAGGAAATCACTAAAAACCAACCTCTTCAAAAAGGTCTACCCCAACGACTCCACGTAACCCTCTTCACCTACCAACACAGCATATCTATGATCAAACAGGACAACACACAATCTTCACCCCTTCCGACTCTCCACTTATACCTCATTCGATCACCATACAACTATGTATTCGTTATCAACCGACTAGGCAAACGCCTCTGACGGTACTATGTAAGCCACATTGAGCCTGCAAATAGGTGGGAAAATGTGGGGTACAAATGCAACAAATAAATAAATAATATCAATATTATAACATTGAAAACATTGAAACAATGGGGAAAGAGTATCATTTAAAAAAAGACCCAGCACCAATAATAAATAAAGAAATAAGTCTTCTCAGGTGTCACACACTCAACCCTTTATAACATATATTCAAAAGTTATTTGTGGACCATCAGAAACGTCTGATGTATATTAGTGCCTAAATGGACACATCATGCCATTGAAGCTCCTCATCGGTCCTGGTTTTTCTATATCTATCTATCTATCTATCTATCTATCTATCTATCTATCTATCTATATATATATGCCCTGAATAGACTTCCTGGACCTATACGTCTAGCTCCATCTCTACCTGTTTTCAAATCTATGCTGAAAACCCACCTTTTCACTGCTGCTTTTAGCTCCTAGCCACAATTGCCTTCCTCTTGTACCTTCCTCCCTTCTCACCCGTTACTTCCCTCACCCGTAACTGTCTTGTCTGTCTGTATTATTTAGATTGTAAGCTCTTCTGAGCAGGGACTGTCTCTTTGTATCAGGTGTTCAGCTCTGCGTGCGTCTGGTAGCGCTATACAAATGCTAATAATAATAATAATATAACAGTCTCATAATTTTTCTTCACAAATTTCTTCACACATAGTAGACCGAATATCTTCTTATACAGCGAAGTTATCTGAGGAAAACTTTAACTTATATGACCAACTTCTGATTAACGTTGACAGTAAACGCTGACGTTAGGAGAGCCATGAGAAGATTTCTTTCTTTCTTTATTATTATACCGAATTTTGAGCGCTATTTACTGAATCCAGCCCTTAAGGCCCCTAGATATTGATAAAAAGTTGTTATAAGTTTATCATGGAGCAAACCGTATAACTGTTATTTGAATATGAGCCCCTTTGCTGCTGAGGCTCTGGCTGCTGTTGATTTGTATCCCATCAGTACCTTCTCCGGACAGTGTACAAATGGCCTGATGATCAAAGATAAATGCGGGCGCTAGAGGCCACTAGTGATGGACTAGCGCCCGTATTTACCTTCGCACACACGATCAGAGGGCAAGCAGTTCCTGCGCCAGGCAATAGCGCAGAGATCATTTAAATTAGATTGAAATGAGCTCTGCGGTATTCCACCCCTCTGATTAGAGAACAACGTTCTGATCATAGGGGCAGAATAGCGCCTTAACCCTATGCCAGCTCAGAGTTGGCGTTAGGGTTAAGGCTGTCTTCCCGCCCCCCCCCCCCATCCCCACCCCCTGTCCAAAGTCAGGCAGCCTGGGTGAAATGGGGGTGAGTGAAGGGAACCAAAGGGGAAGGTAAACGAGATAGGAAAGTAAGATGAAAATCAAGAGGAGGGGCCTGAGGGAAGAGGAAACTAAAAAGAGAGGGGAGCGAGAGGACAAAAGGGGAGGTGAGGGGTAAGGGGAAAATAGTAGCGCTATAGAAATGATAAGTAGTAGTAGTAGCAGTCTTTGCGATTCTGGAATCTTGGTACTCTTTGGGATTCTGCACGGAATCTTGCTACTCTTTGTCCTTATCCCTTATTTGTCCTGTTTGTCCTAATTAGATTGTAAGCTCTGTCGAGCAGGGACTGTCTCTTCATGTTCAAGTGTACAGCGCTGCGTACGTCTAGTAGCGCTTTAGAAACGATAAGTAGTAGTAGTAGTAGAAAAGCGGAAGAAGGAGGGAACGAGCCAAAGAATAAGTGAAGAAGAAAGAAAAAGGGCACGACAGCACGTCAGTGATTCCCACCCATTGAAACAATGTACCTTGTCACTAGTCTTATGTAAACTGATAAATCAGCGGACACATTTACATGGACTTCGTATAAATTTCAGCGTGCACATGCTGGTTGTGGCTGATAAGCCTCTGATAATTGCAAGGATGTACATGATAGAGTGTTATGAAAAATTGCAGTGCTGAGACAGAAAACTACTTTATCCTAACAAACTGCTTCTAATTAGAAATTGGAAGTCTACTGTTCCTGATTGAATGATATTAATGAATGAGGGGCATTTTCTGCTGAGGCAGTGATTTCGGTAATTAGGTCTTCCGTGCAGAAACATAATCACTGATCCCACCCGGGTCCTTATGACAATGATTAACTCCCCCAGCAAGAAACTGTAAATTTTACTAATTAGCTCATCATTCTCTTTAGGTTTTAACTTTGTTTTAATAATTCTAAATGAGATAATGATACATTTTTTTTCACTTGAAAGAGAAAATGTCTTTTTTCTTGGAATTTCATGGTAGCAAGGACTTTTGATGAGTGGAGGAGTGGCCTAGTGGTTACAGCACCGGTCTCGCAATCCAGAGGTGGCTGGTTCAAACCCCACTGCTGCTGCTTGTGATCTTGGGCAAGTCACTTAACTCTCCATTGCTTCAGGTACAAACTTAGATTGTGAGCCCTCCTGGGACAGAGAAATATCCAGAGTACCTGAATGTAACTCACCTTGAGCTACTACTGAAAAAGGTGTGAGCAAAATCTAAATTAAATAAATAGTCTTCTGGGAGTTGGTCTATGGACTTCTGCAGCCAGTGTGCACTTAACTGAGATTGAATAGCAGAGCCAGTGGTGGGAGGCGGGACTGGAGGTTGGGAGGCAGGGATAGCGCTGGGCAGACTTATATGGTCTGTGCCAGAGCCGGTGGTTGGGAGGTGGGGCTGGTGGTTGGAAGGCGGGGCTGTGGAACCAACTATGGGAGCAAGAAAGATTTAGCAGGGATCAGGCCGAGTTGATTTCAGGAGAAACACCAAGAGTCTAGTTCCATGACATGAGCAGTTATTGAGAAGTTAGATGAGAGCCCATGAAACCCTGCCTTGTATGTGCCCAGGGACAAACAGATTATGGATTTTTTTGGTCGGCCTTTGAAGAGTGGTGAAGCCACTGTAGAAGAGTGGATTAAGATGACAACGTCGGCCCCGAAGGTGCTAAGCAGTGGCGTTCCTACCTTGTTTGCCACCTGGGGTGGGACACCATTTCACCCCCAGTACATCACCCCCATGACGTGTCAACCCCCCCCCCCCCCAAGGTGTGCCACACCCCCTGAAGTGCATCATCCAACCTTTCCTCCCAGCAAGGTGATGCACGGAGTAGGCGCACAGCTGTCGGCTCTTCTGGTTCCCTGCTCCAGAACAGGAAACAGCGTTAGAGAGGGCAGGGGACTGGCAGAGCCAACAGCCGTGCGCCTGCTCCGTATACCCCCTTACTGCCTGCACCTGGGGAGGACCACCCCCACCGCCCCACCCTTGGTACGCTACTGGTGCTAAGGATGCTATCAGAGGATCAATGGGATGTAACTGAAAGAAGTGGCCAGTGATGTTTGGAAAATCTACAAGGGGTGTAAAAAGAACGTGGATGACATTTTTCAGTATCTGCTGAAGGAGTTTGGTGACAGGGCTCTGTTGAACTTCAGAAAGCATGAATTTTATGGCTGTCAACAGTTGCCGAGATTGTCAGTTTAGATGTTTTTGGCTGTGACCTGTACGAAAGGATGAATAGGATCCTGGTCAGGAAATCCAAGCCATACCAGATGTGGCAGATGTCTTAAAGGATCAGTTGATCCTGGGTCTAAAACGTGACAACCTGCACCAGGAGATGAAGAAGAAAAGTAAAAGGAATCCAGGAATCACTGTCTACGAGCCACAGTTATAGAAGGAGCGAACAAGGAAGGAAGAGTATTTGGGGTATTTACACTAAAATGTTGACAAACTCACTAAAGGGAAGCACATCAATCATGGAAGGTGAAGGAGTGGAAATATAAGGGTTTGGCAAATAAATGGCTTCACACTTAGATTAATTAAGGACTAACTAATTGACCTTAAGCCAAGAAGAAACAAACTGTAAGCAGTCATTGAGAGTATTAATGGATGAGGAGCTAGGTGGTAGACAATACAAGATCCGAATGTCATCGGCATAATGATAAAGGCTACAGCCTCATGACTGGATGACAGTGGACTTAGATTGTGAGCCCACTGGGGACAGAGAACGTACCTGCGTATAATGTATGTAAACTGTTTTGGCTGTACCACAGAAAGGCAGTATATGAAATCCATGACCCTTTTACCATAAAAATGGAGCTATCAAAACATTAAACAAGATTGGTGCAAGAAGGGAGCCCTTTCGGACCCTACATGTCACAGAGTAGATAGAGGAAAGTGATTGATTATGAGTACCTTGGAACATGCGGACCAGGAAAGGACAGTGCCAGAGAGACCTAAGCTTTGAAGGCTATTTACAAGAAGGTTATGGTTGACAAGACCAGAGGCAGAAGAGAGATCCAGAGAAACAATTACAACAGAGTAGTGTTGGCCAAGTGAGCTTCTTTTCATTATAAGATGCGGTGAGTAAGATGTGTCCTTTTCATCCATGCTTTTACAACTATTTTTTGTGTTTCTCTAGCTTTACTGATCTGCTTTGAGTTTATTGGTTTAATGTGGAATATAAATACTGTATTACATGAAACTTTTAAACTAAGATCTCAGAATGAAGCATTTTTATAACTTCCTGCCCTTAAAACTCATAGACTGTCTAGACCCTCGGAATTGAGCCTTTTCATCCTTTGTTGCTTCTGCAAAGCATATATAAGATAATTGAAGGTTTTTGTTCTTTATTGAATAGGCAGGGTTGACTTTAGCTTTTCAATTGAATACGTCATAGTGGAGAATTAGGTAAGTTAATCTGTTTTGGTTGGCTTTGTAAAGGTCAGAACTATATTTATTTGTTTCATTTTCAGGTGGATATTTGTGTTCTTTTATTCTTAAACTGTTTATTATAATTTTTGATGTACTACTACTGTATTTTTATAATTGACTTTGGGGCTCATTTTCAAAGCACTTAGACTTGCAAAGTTCCATAGGTTACAGTGTAACTTTGTAAGTCTGTGGTTTGAGAATACATCTCTACATTTATTTATTTATTGTAAACACTTCTAACCTGTCTATAAACTAGGCGGTTTCCATAAAAACATACATACCAATGTAAAACAACACATTATCAATTAACAAAAATATAGCATAAAATACTATTAACATAATCTAAAACATAAGGTGCTCCTGTCATAACATCCAATAACTGCACTTTATCAATAGAATGCTTGAACAGAAAGCTGTGTTTTTAATTGTTTCTTAAATTTCTGGAAACTAGTAGTCACGCAAAGTTGACCTGGCAAGGCATTCCACATTAACATTCCTGCTATAGAAAAAGCAGAATCCCAAGGAAAGACATAATGTACATATGCTTCTATTCAATGTTTTTTATTATGCAATAATGCTATATATATTGCTTGCACACATTCTGAGTGCTTCGCTAGGGGAGCAAGCTATAAATTTTAATAATAAATAAATAAGCAATTTTAGGCTGCTCCAAATGGAAAACTCTATAGCCGTGGTAGAAATAGCTGTGTCCCTGCAACATTCATGCTAAGGGATCCTTTTACGAAGCTGAAGTAAAAGGGGGCCTGTGCTAGTGTCAGCATGTGCCCAATTACTGCCAGGTAAGCACCAGTGCTACAACTATTTTTGTAGCGCTGGAAATGGCACACGCTGGAGGTGGGAACTACTGCCGGGCTCCCACAGTAGCCCAGTGGTAGTTCCAGATTGGCGCGCAGCAAGAGTGTCACTGCATGCCAACCCTTTAGCAAAAGGTCCCCTAAGTTTCCTTGAGTGCCTGTCTTATAACGGCTAGATAAGAGAAAACATGTGGGTATGTACCAACCAGTACAGTAAAATGAGCTGAAGAGAGTTAAAATTGCATTCAAGATCTGTACCTTGGTTCATAAAATCATTCATGGCAAAGCTCTGACATATATGTTGGACCTCATAGACTTACCAACCAGGAACACAATAAGATCAACCCACACATTCTTGAACCTCCGCTACCCCAGTTGCAAAGGACTTAAATATAAATCAATATATGCATCCAGCTTCTCCTACGTCAGCTCGCAACTGTGGAATGCACTACCAAAGGACTTAAAAACAATGCACGACTTAACAGCCTTCCGGAAATTACTAAAGACCAACCTGTTCGAGAAGACATATCATATTGAGCCATCAGAAATGACCTAACATCAAAACTCTATTAGAACCAGATGGTACCGTATTCTCTATACCTGATTGCATCAATCAATTTGTCACCAATGAACATCAACGCATTACCCCCTTATCTCTTATGCCTGTAATGAACTGCTTATCCAATCTACTTTATAATTTACTTTTAACATTTATGAACTTTATTGTAACACTACTTTGAATTTCTCATTCCGGAAATGGTGATCGCTATTACGGCATAATGTAAGCCACATTGAGCCTGCAAAAAGGTGGGATAATGTGGGATACAAATGCAATAAATAAATAAATATATAAAATGAGATGCCTTGTGGAGGAGAGGAGGACATCGAGAACTTTAGCTTAAGATGAAGGGACAGGGTTTGTTATATTCAGTGGCGTACCAAGGGGGGGTGGTCCGCCCCTGGTGCACGTCGCTGGGGGGGTGCCGCGTGCCTGTTGGCTCTTGGTTTTCATGCTCCCTTTGCCCCGGAACAGGTTACTTCCTGTTCCGGGGCAGAGGGAGCATGAAAACGAAGAGCCGGCAGGCACGCGGCACCACCCCCCCCCCCCCCAGCGGCCTGCACCCGGGGGGGGTTCTTTCGCCGGGGGATCGGGGTTCTTTTGCCGGGGGGGCGTCGTGCTGTTCTGGGGGGCGCTGCAGCCGGGGGGTGGGGCGCATCGGCGATCCGCCCCGGGTGTCAGCCCCCCTAGGAACGCCACTGGTTATATTACTTATCAATTGTAATTATAGCAGTATGTAGTGTCTGCATAGTGGTATGTGAGAGAGGCTTCTGCAGGAAAGCTAGGGACCAGGGCATAATTTCTGGTCTGAAAGGCAGTACTGCCACTCTTTTTCACACTCCAGACTCCAGAGCCAGATCACTAGGGGATGTTGCGTTCCAGGCAGCCTGCAAGGTCAAGGTGAGAGGGGGGGGTGAGCCTGGAGCAGACCAACCACCCTGCTCCTGAATCCAGCCCCTCTCAGATATGCCAAGTCAAACGCATTCAGCGTGTGACACATGCATTCACGCCCCTTCACCAGCTCACATGCTGGCTAGGACTTTAGATTTTAGGTTTTAAACAATAAACACCCAAATGCAAAAAGAAAACACCCAAAATTAAAATAGGTGTTTATTAGACACCAGTACTCACCCCTCCCCTGGTTTGTCTTGTTCTGCATTGATGACTGCTAAGTGTCTCAAATGTACACAGGGCTTTTTTTGCGGGGATACATGGGGGTACTGAGTACCGGCACCTTTTCCATTGTCTGTTAAAATTGACCCATGATCCCCAAGTTTTAATGAAAGAGCTCAGGCTCTACACACCAATTCTGCCTTGTCATAGATTCTGTGACTGGTTGCAGGGGGCTAGATGTTGTGGGGTGGGTCCCTCAGTGATCACTCCACCCCTGAAGAGTGGCCTAGTATTTGAGTACCGGCACCTTTTTTGTTAGACAAAATGCGCTGAATGTACATATTTAATTCCACTGGGAAAAGTACCCAACAATAGCGCCTAGGAGACAAATCAAACAAAACAACCCCTCCCCCAAAGAGAAAGCACAGACTTTTTTTAACCTTCAAATAACCCCTAATTACCTATACAATGAACACTTAAAGTTACAATTTATAAACACCTAGGAACAGAAGCCTGAAATATAACTTAGGAGACCCTGTGGGTATGGAGGTCCCCAGTGTTACAACCCAGCTGCCCATCGGATAATGGGAAAAACATAAGTACATAAGTATTGCCATACTGGGACAGACCAAAGGTCCATCAAGCCCAGTATCCTGTTTCCAACAGTGGCCAATCCAGGTCACAAATACTTGGCAAGATCCACAAAAAGTTCAATACATTTTATGCTACTTATCCCAGAAATAAACAGTGGCTTTCCCCCAAGTCAATTTAATAATGGTCTATGGACTTTTCCTTTAGGAAGCCGTCTAGACCTTTTTTAAACCCCGCTAAGCTAACTGCCTTTAACACTTTCTCCTACAATAGTCTGACTCAATCTCTTCCTCATGGCAATACAATTGGTAAAATTAAAAATTTTCCTCTGTCCTTTAAGATCATAATTGGAGAGACTCTGAGATAATTTATTGAGATCATAGGGTCCACAGGAGGGTCACAATTAAAGAAGGCTTTCTTGTGAAACAGCTGCATCTGTGCCTTTGCAACTGGTGGAGCAAGGCAATGGAATCCACTGCTGAATGAGCTGTGAGAGAAAAGGAACATCTGTATTCCAGAAAGGGTTTGAAGGCCTATTTGTTGGCTAAGGCATGTGGTTGATCATGAAGATGTACAGCAATTTCACTGTATAGCAATCAGGAATTTAAGCGTAGTCTGTTTTTAAACTGTAGCCCCCACACTCTGGAATGCACTGCCTGAAAGGGTCCGCTTAACACAAGACTATCTCTACTTCAGGAAGCAGGTGAAAGCTCGGCTCTTCAACCAGGCCTTTAATGGGAGAAGTAACTAAGTGGCCCTTATACTAAGGCACAACCAAAAGTGGCCTGCACTGGTGTAGGTGCGTGTTTTGGATGCAGGCTGGTCTATTTTGTTTTTGTTACATTTGTACCCCGCGCTTTCCCACTCATGGGAGGCTCAATGCGGCTTACATGGGGGGGGGGGGGGGGGGGAGCAATGGAGGGTTAAGTGACTTGCCCAAAGTCACAAGGAGCTGCCTGAGCCTGAAGTGGGAATTGAACTCAGTTCCTCAGGACCAAAGTCCACCACCTCAGCACGCCTGGAAAAGCATTTTTTTTTTCTGCGCTGGAAAATGGATGTGCGGCAAAATGAAAACCAGTGCGTGTCCATTTACAGCCTGAGATCTTACCACCGCCCATTGACTTAGCGGTAAGGTCACAAGCACTAACCGGGCGGTAAGTGTCCAGAGCGTGTCAACTGCCGATTACCGCCGGGTAAGTGCCGTGCAGTAGAAAACAGAAAATATTTTCTACCGCATGTTTTGGGCACACGTGCAAAAATGGAACTACCGCCCGGGGCACATGGTAGCTGGGCGGTAGTGCCAATTTAACACGTGTTGGACACACTTAGGCACCTACATGTCTTTATAAAGGGGCCCCTAACTTCTTAGAGTGGAGAAGTAGCCTAGTGGTTAGTGCAGCGGACTCTGATTCTGGGGAACTGGGTTCAATTCCCACTGCAGCCCTTTGTGACTCTGGGCAAGTCACTTAACCCTCCACTGCCCCTGGTACAAAATAAGTACCTGAATATATGTAAACCACTTTGAATGTAGTTGCAAAAACCTCAGAAAGGCAGTATATCAAGTCCCATTTCCATTTCCCTATTCAGATTCTACATGAAATGTTGCTGTTGCTACTATTTGAAGATTCTACATGGAATGTTGCTACTATTGGCAATTCTAGATGGAATGTTGCTATTCCACTAGCAACAGCATTCCATGTAGAAGCCTGCTCTTGCAGATCAGCAACATGGCCACGCAGGCTTCTGTTTCTGTGAGTCTGACGTCCTGCACATATGTGCAGGACGTCAGACTCACAGGGACAGAAGCCTGCGCGGCTGCATTGGTTATCTGCAAGGGCAGGCTTCTACATGGAATGTTGCTAGTGGAGGAGTGGCCTAGTGGTTAGTGCAGCGGACTCTGATTCTGGGGAGCTGGGTTCAATTCCCACTGCAGCTCCTTGTGACTCTGGGCAAATCACTTAACCCTCCATGGCCCCAGGTACAAATAAGTACCTGAATATATGTAAACCACTTTGAATGTAGTTGCAAAAACCTCAGAAAGGCGGTATATCAAGTCCCATTTCCCTTTCCCTATTCAGATTCTACATGAAATGTTGCTGTTGCTACTATTTGAAGATTCTACATGGAATGTTGCTATTCCACTAGCAACAACATTCCATGTAGAAGCCTGCCCTTGCAGGATGTCAGACTCACAGAAACAGAAGCCTGTGGGGCCGCATTGCTGATCTGCAAGGGCAGGCATCTACATGGAATGTTGCTAGTGGAGGAGTAGCCTAGTGGTTAGTGCAGTGGACTTTGATCCTGGGAAACTGGGTTCAATTTCCACTGCAGCTCCTTGTGACTGTGGGCAAGTCACTTAACCCTCCATTGCCCCTGGTACAAAACATATGTAAACCACTTTGGATGTAGTTGCAAAGTATCACAGAAAGGCAGTATATCCAGTCTCATTTCCCTTTCCCTTAGTCTCACACACACTCACAAGAAATGACACAGGCTGCACATACTGCAGTAAGACATGTTTATCCACTCCTACCCTAGCTGAGATAACATTTTATCATTTCTCTGACCTCATGTGCATCTTTCTTTAAATTAGTCACCTTATTTTCTAACTCATCTTACTCTCTTACCTATCTATATTTTCCATCTTTGCTTATTTCCTACGCTGTCTATTAAAATGCCAGACTTCGGGGGGGGGGGGGGGAGGTTGCTGAGTGGATTATGCTGAGCCCAAAGGGGGTGGGCCTGTCTGCGGCTATGCCACTGTTGGAAAAGACGGGTTTTTAAAACCCGGCCATACTCCCCCGACTTAGCAAAACGTGCACGCAAATCCTAATTGGAGCCAATTAACTGCAATAATTGGTTGTCAGCGCCCAATTATTGCTAGTTTTTGGTTCATTACTCAATTAAATTGTGCACGCAAATTAGGGGGGGGGGGGCACACTCAAATTTGCAAAAATAATTTTGGGTGTCCTATATAGAATCCAGGGTGAAATGTGCGTGGGTATCACAACCCTGCTCCAGCTCTGCTCAAACTACACCCCCCCACCCAAAGAACCCATACAAATGGTTGGAAAGAAAGTAGGCTCTATTTTCTGACGTACATGCTTTTTACATACATGTACCCATGCATATTTTTATAAGAGCATGACTTACTTTGGAAAAAGACCTTCTATTGCTTACTGTATACAAAACAAAGCAATGGATACATGCTGTTTGACTAGATTCATTGTCACTTGTAGTTCCTTTCATTGCACCATCACAGGGAAGGGGGGGGGGGGAGGGAAATGGGGCCTGATATACTGCCTTTCTGTGGGTTTTGCAACTACATTCAAAGCAGTTTACATAGTATATGCAGGGATTTATTTGTACCTGGGGTAATGGAGAATTAAGTGACTTGCCCAGAGTCACAAGGAGCTGCAGTGGGAATTGAACTCAGTTCCCCAGGATCAAAGTCCGCTGTACTAACCACTAGGCTACTCCTCCACTAGCAACATTCCATGTAGAAGCCTGCCCTTGCAGATCAGCAATGGGGCGGGCAGGCTTCTACATGGAATGTTGCTAGTGGAATAGCAACATTAACATTCCATGTAGAATCTCAAATAGTAGCAACAGAATCTCAATAGTAGCAACATTCCATGTAGAATCTCAAATAGGGAAAGGGAAATGGGACTTGATATACCACCTTTCTGAGGTTTCTGCAACTACATTCAAAGCGGTTTACATATATTGAGATACTTATTTTTGTACCTGGGGCAATGGAGAGTTAAGTGACTTGCCCACAGTCACAAGGAGCTGCAGTGGGAATTGAACCCAGTTCCCTATGATCAAAGTCCACTGCACTAACCACTAGGCTGCTCCTCCACTAGCAACATTCCATCTAGAAGCCTGCCCTTGCAGATCAGCAATGCGGCCGCGCAGGCTTCTGTTTCTGTGAGTCTGACGTCCTGCACATACGTGCAGGACGTCAGCCTCACAGAAACAGAAGCCTGCGCAGCTGCATTGCTGATCTGCAAGGGCAGGCTTCTACATGGAATGTTGCTAGTGAAATAGCAAAATTCCATGTAGAATCTCAAATAGTTGCAACAGAATCTCAATAGTAGCAACATTCCATCTAGAATCTCCAATAGTAGCAACAGCAACATTCCATGAAGAATCTGAAATAAGGAGAGGGGAAATAGGACTTGATATACTGCCTTTCTGTGGGTTTTGCAACTACATTCAAAGCGGTTTACATAGTATATACAGGTACTTATTTGTACCTGGGGCAACGGAGGGTAGAGCTGCTACTGGAATGGTGCGAACTAAATCTAAATAAATAAAAAAAATGTTGCAGTGCATAAATTTTCCAGGTCACACAGGTCCCTTCTTTAGCACTGCCAGGTGTATGTACTTCATCTGTCTTGGAACAGGATGACAGAATGCACATTAAGGTTTAATTAAGTATCAGCTGTCCAGTGAGGCTTCGCTATACAGGTGTAACACACTGAAATGAGGCTTCAGGAATTGGTTGGTGTCTTGGAAAATTCACCACAACAGAATCATTCCAAACAGAACAGAATGGCAGCCTCCCTATTGGTCCTGAAGAAAGACACCTTTTTTTTTTTTTTAGGTCGGAAACAATATATAGACACTTCTATAACAGGGTGCTTCCATTTAGGCCCCACCCCAATGCTGCCTGGGAGTGTTTTTCTGTAACAGCACCTAGGCACCCTAATTTTTGTATAGAATACTAGTGTAACATGACATTAGTTGGCCTGAGTTAGGCATGACCGTTTATACCAGATCAAAAACGAGCATAAATTGGAATGTCTAAGTACGCCATGCAATATGTGTAACTTATTGTATTCAATAAGTATCATGTGTAAGTTGGAGACACACCTATGCCCCCCCTCTCATTCTCTGCTCACAGGTACACCCCTTGCAGTTAGGCCCTATGGGCCAGATTACTACTACTACTACATTTAACATTTCTAAAGCGCTACTAGGGTTACGCAGCGCTGTACAGTTAACAAAGAAGGACAGTCCCTGCTCAAAGGAGCTTACAATCTAATGGACAACATGTGCAGACAGACAAATTGGGGCAGTCTAGATTCCTGGGTAGAGGTGAAATGGTTAGGTGCCAAAGGTGACATTGAAGAGATGGGCTTTGAGCAAGGATTTGAAGATGGGCAGGGAGGGGGCTTGGCGTATGGGCTGAGGAAGTTTATTCCAAGCATAGGGAGAGGCAAGGCTATATATAGCACCGAGAAAATCCACATGGAAAGCATTTCCGCCTAAGCGTATTATATAAGCGGCACCTAGATTTAGGCACAGTATATAGAATACTGTATAGAGCTGTTTGGTTTTTCAGATCAGTCAACTTTGTATATATAACTAATTCCCTTATCTGTGATCTATAGCTATAGCCTGTGTCTTTTTGGCTTTCTCAGGGCCAAATTAACAGACAAGCTTGCTTGGAGTGGAGGAGTAGACTAGTGGTTAGTGCAGTGGACTTTGATCCTGGGGAACTGAGTTCCATTCCCACTGCAGCTTCTTGTGACTCTGGGCAAGTCACTTAACCCTCCATTGTCCCTGGTACAAAATAAGTACTTGAATATATGTAAAACGCTTTGAATGTAGGTGCAAAAAAAAAAAAACCTCAGAAAGGATTTCCCTTTCCCTAAAATAATGGGCCATAAACTTTAAAGCCTCTGTTTGTTTCAAAAAGACTCTGAACTAATACAGAGAAGCACTTTCAGTGAAGGAACTATGAGTGTCAGGGAGATTTGTGGTTGCAAAGGGCAAATGATGGATATTTGGGAAAGATACCAAAGAAACAGAATTATGTGAAGGAGAGGTTACAGGTCAGAGTTGAAGAATACCAGATAAGTAAGAGAGAAAATATAAGGCATTAAGTGATTGGGCAAAATTAAGCTTCAGGCACAATTTGTGGTAGTCAGGTTTTGTTAAGCTTCCAAAGGAAACACAGAGAAAGTGATTTTATTTTCCTTTGGACTGATATAAATAAGAATTCAGTTTTCTGTAACACTAGGATAAAGGAATTTTTATTGTAACCATTTATTTACTCTAATAAATTGTAGCATTATTATGAAAGAGAAAAACTAATCTGAAGAGTGTTTCCTTTGCCAGAAGGGCTTTCTTTCAGTCTTCTGTTTTGGTTAGCTTCCCTTTAGAGGCACGAGGGTTGTTAATCTTCTATATCTTCTATATATATAAAAGGCACCACTGAAGCCTCCAGCTGGAAGTGTGAAGCTCCAGAGATATCCGGTTTCCCCATGAGTGAAGGAAAACAACACAGCAGGAAATCCCTCTCTCTGTAACAGTGTGAAGGACTCAGAGGGGGGAGGGGAGAGAGATGTCCTCACTCTCTGTAACACAAACACAGAACAGCAGGAAGCAACACTGAAGGACTGGATGGACTCAGAGGGGGGAGGGGGAGGGGGAGGGAGAGAGGGCAGGGACACACACACTCCCACATGCACACTCTGAAGAAAACCTTGCTAGCCCCCGTTTCATTTGCATCACAAACGGGACTTTTTTACTAGTTGTTAATACAATACGCTTAGTTGATATCACAGCGCTTAAAACTACTCACCTCTATTTACAGCAACAAAAACATGGCGTAAATCCTGGCACATAGATTTAGGCGCAGAGGGTCATATTCTATAACAACGCGCGTAAATTGTGAAACATCTATGACCACACCCCTTTTTGGTTGCACGCATTAAAATTTAGGCGCAGTGTGTTACAGAATACGCTTAGTGAGTTGTGCGTGTAAATTCTAATTATTGTCAATTAGTGCTCATTGTTGCGTGCTAAGTGCTGTTAACAATGCTGATTGGCTTGTTAAGCCAATTGACTTATGCACATTGTTACAGAATACGCTTAGAGGCGCACTATATAGAATTTGGGGGTATAGCACTTCTGTACATCATTTCCAGAGATGGGAATGCGGTAGAACGAGAGGACATGAAACGAGATTGAAGGGGGGCAGACTCAAGAAAAATGTCAGGAAGTATTTTTTCATGGAGAGAGTGGTGGATAATTGGAATGCCCTCCCACGGGAGATGGTGGAGATGAAAATAGTAACGGAATTCAAACATGCGTGGGATAAACATAAAGGAATCCTGTTCCAAGAGAATGGATCCTCAGAAGCTTAGCCGAGATTGGGTGGCAGAGCCGGTGGGGGGAGGCGGGGCTGGTGGTTCGGAGGCAGGTATAGTGCTGGGCAAGACTTCTACGGTCTGTGCCCTGAAAATGGCAGATACAAATCAAGGTAAGGTATATACAAAAAGTAGCACATATGAGTTTATCTTGTTGGGCAGACTGGATGGACCATGCAGGTCTTTTTCTGCCATCATCTACTATGTTACTCATGTTATGTTACTATGACTGCTGATTGAGTTTCACAAAATCTATCCAATGGCTTCCATTTTAGTCATTTTGACAAAATTATCCAATAATTATCCACTGGCTCTCAAATGGGTCAAACACAATGTTTAACTGATGTTTCCAACTGCTTAGAATCTCAACATGTGCAGGTCTTTTTCTGCCGTCATCTACTATGTTACAATCCACCTTATAATCGAAAGAGAAAAACGCCTAGATTTCGACCCAAATCGGGAGATAGACGTTTATCTCACAAAAACGAATAAATCGGTATAATCGAAAGCCGATTTTGGACGTTTTCAACTGCACTCCGTCGCGGATGCGGACAAAGTTGATGGGGGCGTGTCAGAGGTGTGGCAAAGATGGAACTGGGGCATGGTTATCGGCCGAGGAGAGATGTACGTGTTAGGGCGATAATCGAAAAAATAAAGGCGTTTTTAGCGAAAATTTAGGACGCTTTTGTTGGACCCTTTTTTCACATGAACAGGTCCCAAAAAAGTGCTCTAAATGACCAGATGACCATCGGAGGGAATCGGGAATGACCTCCCCTGACTCCCCCAGTGGTCACTAACCCCCTCCCACCACAAAAAAATCATGTTTCACAACTTTTTATTTTCACCATCAAATGTCATACCCACCTCCCTGGCAGCAGTATGCAGGTCCCTGGAGCAGTTGTTAGGGGGTGCAGTGGACTTCAGGCAGGTGGACCCAGGCCCATCCCCCCTACCTGTTACAATTGTGCTGCTTAATGCTTATTAGTCGTCCAACCCCCCCAAACCCACTGTACCCACATGTAGGTGCCCCCTTCACCCCTTAGGGCTATAATAATGGTGTGGGCAGTGGGTTTTGAGGGGGATTTGGGGGGCTCAACACACAAGGGAAGGGTGCTATGCACCTGGGAGCTCTTTTACCTTTTTTTTTGTTTTTGTAAAAGTGCCCCCTAGGATGCCCGGTTGGTGTCCTGGCATGTGAGGGGGACCAGTGCACTACGAATCCTGGCCCCTCCCACGAACAAATGCCTTGGATTTATTCGTTTTTGAGCTGGGCGCTTTCATTTTCCATTATCGCTGAAAAACAAAAACGCCCAGCTCACAAATTGTCGAATAAAACATGGACATCTATTTTTTGCGAAAATACGGTTCGGTCCGCCCCTTCACGGACCCGTTCTCAAAGATAAACGCCCATGGAGATAGACGTTTTCGTTCGATTATGCCCCTCTATGTTATATAAGAAAAGCATGTAGTGCATTCCACACGTCAATTTTCTGTGTACTTATCCATACAGGCCCAGTTATAGAATTACCTTTCATGAGCATTCAAGACCATACTGGTATATTCTTTGGATATGCCTCATGTGAAGAAGGGTCCTATGTGATCTGAAAACCTCATATACTGGCCCAGGATTTAGAGCTACATTTCAAAATGAAATTCCAAGGGGCAAGTAGTTTTATATAGTAACATTGGGGTGGATATTCAAAACAACTTAACCAACAGCTCCTGGCTGGAAAAAAATTGCCTATTTGGGGGTTCAGAGTTACCAGCAGGGTTGCCAGGTGGAAAATTTTTTTCCAGCCCGATGGAGCCCAAAAAACAGCCCAAAACCCGCCCAAACACAAACCCCGCCCCTGACACCCCCACCCCCGCATCATCAACCCCGCCCCCGCCGTCATCAACCCCGCCCCCGCCGTCACCGGCCCCGCCTCCCACGTCACCGGCCCCGCCTCCCCGTCATCAGCCCCGCCTCCACGTCATCGGCCCCGCCTCCCACGTCACTAACCCCGCCCAAAACGTCATTAACCCCACCCAAAAACGTCACTAACCCCGCCCCCCCGCGGCCGAAAAAACCGCCCTGAAGGCCAAAAACAACCCAAAAAACCGCAACCCGCCGCGGGCAAAAATTTCCCGCGGCGGGTCGCGGAAAACCGCCCAATTGGGCGGTAAAACCGCCCACCTGGCAACACTGGTTACCAGTCCTTAACAGAGCTGTGCAGCCAACAGTTCCAGGGTTGCCCCCTAGAGGGCTACCTCTTCTCTTCTCAGCCCTAGGCACCGATAGTGCCCTCCTGGGCCATTTTCTTCTGCACTGAGCTGCACCTGCTTCTAAAGACTGCTGTTCTTTCTTCTGCCCTGAGCTGTCCTGCTCTCAAGGGCTTCTGCTCTTCTAGAAAACTGCTAATGGTACTCTCCCTGCTTGGGTTCAGAGTTTCCAACTCTTAATAAGATGCTGACCACCAATAGCAGGATTTCTCCCCTAGAGATCCATTGCCCATTCTAGCCAGAACCATCAGCGATAGTTCAGCATAAAGCAAATATCCTCCAAAGGCTAATCAACTCTTTCAGCAAATTCCCAATGTGCCACCAACCTGCCTCTCCCCTAAACTCACAGGGAGCAGGTATTCAATTCCCTCATTCTGATTCAGCTCTCTCCATACAGTGTGTAGGTATAGTTTGACCCACAAGCTTTATTCCCTTTAGTGAATTAATCCCCTCAACTGTGTGGAAATACTCCCATCCACTTGTCTGTTTGTCCTCATTTGCATGCAGGCAGAGCTGTGGGACCCATCTCCCTCCTGCAAAAATGTAACAATATTCAGCACATTCCTGTGCAGCTGTATTAAGACAAGCAAGCTGACAGTTATGACCTCAGAACGAACAAACCTGTTTGTGTTTTAAAAGCGCTTTACCAGGATTTCTTCTCTCTCCATATTTCTTAATAAAACTCACACACAGAGGGGGGTTTCACCAACGCACAAACACACGTGCACAGACATACAGAAAAATGTCCATATATACCCACAACCCCACTCCCCCGGAATCTCACACACACAAACACACATGCATTCACATGCAGACAGGTTGGTAAAAATTCCATTAACCATGATCTACCTGTCCCTCGTATCTCCTCTGCTGATCACCTACACATGCATGTATACTCCCACACACACAAACATCCAAGCATGCAGCTACATATACCAACACACAAACACAGACACACACAAACATATCCACATATACCCCCCCCCCCCCCCACACACACACACACACACACAGGCTCACACACACACATTCACAAGCAGAGGGGTCAGTAAGAATTTCATGAACCATAATTCACTTGCTTTCCCCACTTGTTTGATTTGTGTGTGCGAGGGATTTTTTTTTTCTGTTTGTGTACACATTACCCGATAGAGTGTCCAGCCTATCTTCAGCCTTTTCTGTCAGCTACCAGGAAAGCAAGCAAACTATTATTTTAATGAAGACAAAATTTACACTGTTTTCAGTAAACTGTTTTCACTCCAGCTGTTAGCCCCATCTTTTATGTGCTGTAGGATGCGTGGATTGAGAGACAGCGTCCGACAGATTGGTCACAAACAGATGATCAATGCGAACACTCAATCCGTTTTACATAATCCGCTGCATCTCTGATCACCACTGTGACACAATGAGATCTGGGAGAAAATGAACTCTTTTATGAAATGCCTCTAGAAACTGTCATGCATTTGCCGCTGCTCTTCCATAGGGTGCTTTGTCAGTTTCCCTGTAGTGTATTCGCCTCTTTTTTTGTTTTGTTTTTTTTGTAAAACTGCTTCAGGCAGTGAAGGAGGAGCTCTCTCTCTCCTTTCCACACATCCATACATCATAAACCAAGATATAGCTAAAATATTATTTTTCTGTCTGAATCTCTAGAATACAAATTCTCTCTTCGCTTTTCCTACTACTACTACTACTAATTAGCATTTCTATAGCGCTACAAGGCGTACACAGCGCTGCACAAACATAGAAGAAAGACAGTCCCTGCTCAAAGAGCTTACAATCTAATAGACAAGAAATAAAGTAAGCAAATCAAATCAATTAATGTGTACAGGAAGGAGGAGAGGAGGGTAGGTGGAGGCGAGTGGTTACGAGTCAAAAGCAATGTTAAAGAGGTGGGCTTTCAGTCTAGATTTAAAGGTGGCCAAGGATGGGGCAAGACGTAGGGGCTCAGGAAGTTTATTCCAGGCGTAGGGTGCAGCGAGACAGAAGGCGCGAAGTCTGGAGTTGGCAGTAGCGGAGAAGGGAACACATAAGAAGGATTTATCCAGGGAACGGAGTGCACGGGAAGGGGTGTAGGGAAGGACGAGTGTGGAGAGATACTGGGGAGCAGCAAAGTGAGTACATTTATAGGTTAGTAGAAGAAGTTTGAACAGGATGCGAAAACGGATAGGGAGCCAGTGAAGCGACTTGAGGAGAGGGGTAGTATGAGTAAAACGACCCTGGCGGAAGACGAGACGGGCAGCAGAGTTTTGAACCGACTGGAGAGGGGAGAGGTGACTAAGTGGGAGGCCAGCAAGAAGCAGATTGCAGTAGTCTAAACGAGAGGTGACAAGGGTGTGGATGAGGGTTTTGGTAGGGTTTTTCCTCTCATCGCTAGGGTTGCCATACCTCCGTATTTCCCCGGATATGTCTTCCTTTTCGGGGAACTGTCGGGGGTCCGGAAGGTTTTTTCCAGCTAGCCCGTTTGTCTGGGTTTCTAGACTGGTGGGCTGGCTGGCTGGCTTGGGGGTTCTGATTGTTTGAATGCATTATGATAAGTGTAAAGTATTCAGCCAGTTATATACCTGTTATTGCTTCCCAATGCATTATTCATGGGTTGTATCTCCTGCAGGGGCTGGTGGCAACCATGGTGCCCTCAGAGTTGCCTTGCTTACATGTCCCATAAACGTTGGTCCTGCTACCGGGGAATGCCAGTGTGTCCCTCGTCTAATGGTGCCCTGAGCAACCATCCAGCTTGCCCCTATCGGACCGACCGTTCACTTGTCTATTAGATTGTAAGCTCTTTGAGCAGGGACTGTCTCTCTTTGTTAAATTGTACAGCGCTGCGTAACCCTAGTAGCGCTCTAGAAATGTTAAGTAGTAGTAGTACTGTACGAAAAGGCCGCACTGCTGATGAAAACATTTGAATGCTGTTGATAAGTACAAATTATTTATTTGTTACATTTGTACCCCACATTTTCCCACCTATTTGCAGGCTCAATGTGGCTTACATGGTACCGTGAAGGCGATCGCCAACTCCGGTAGAGAACAAATACAAAGTGATGTTCTAGTCGGATAAGGAATGATGAAGAAAAAAAAGCAAATTTGCTAAACAAATACTTTTGTTCTGTTTTCACTGAAGAAAATCCTGGAGAAGGACCACAATTGACTGGCAAACGTACATATGAGAATGGAACGGATATAGCACCGTTCACAGAAGCGAGTGTGTAGGAACAACTTGAAAATCTAAAGGTGGACAAAGCCATGGGACCGGACGGGATCCAGAATCAACCCCTCCCCCCCCCCCCCCCCCCCCCACAAGCATTGCAAAAGATTAATTTGGGGAAATCAAAAGAAGAAAAGCAGTAATTATTTGGATGACATTTTGGACGTATAAGAGGGGGACTGTATTTTCAGAACTATTATTATGGCAGGCCCAGAAACCCATGGGAGTTGGGTGCTGCCTGCCATGCTAGTATCCAGCTGCTGTCAGTGGCTGCGGCTGCACAGCAGTTTCTACAAATCCTGTTGACCAAGGGGACCAACAGTGCGCTATTATGAATGCATACTTTAAGAAGACATGAATAGACTTCTGGTGTATCATCAGGGTGATGGCTGTCTTGCCCTGAGGCTATGATCGAGTCCCCCAGAATAATGTGTAATTGGTGTGTCCCAGCAGCTTGGTAGGATGTTTCGCATCCTCGATTACCCAGATTCCATCCTAGACCTGCAGACCAGAAATTGTGATGTCACACTGCCAACCCAGCAAAATTGAACAATACTTCATGGCGCCAGCATGTGACCCAAATGATGGAGCAGTTACAGAACCTAACCCTTTCAGACAGGATGCGGGAGATCTTTCCACATACTATGCATCCAGTTTCTCCTTTCTGGGTAGTCAACTTTGGAATGCTCTCCCAAGACCCATCCGAGCTATTAATAACTATTTACATTTCAGGAAAATGTTAAAGTCCCATTTTTTCAAGCAAGTTTACCCTAATGGACCAGCTTAATTCCACCAGATCACCTATGATACTCCTTCTAAGACGTCGATGCTTAGTCTGACCCCAATGTTATACTCAATCCCTCATCTTCTTCCCTCCATCCTTTACCATTTCCCTCCCATTCTCCTTCCCTTTCATCTATCATATCCTTGTCTACCTTCCCTATTCTAGTTCATTACGTTCTTTTCACATATCCTTTGTAATGCCTTTCATAATGTAAGTAGTTATGATCATCACAATTTATAATATTGTTCCTACATTTCCTTATTTTTACTGTATTCTTTACCATGTAAGATGCTTTCTTTTACTATGTAAGCCGCACTGGGCCTGCTGTACGTGGGAAAGAGTGGGGTACAAATGTAATAAATAAATAAATAAATAAATCTCCAACAGGGGACCAGGTCTAGAGGATTTAGGCATGAGAATGGAAGTGTTTCAGACAAGCCAAATCAAGACCTTATCTACCCTAATGGAGACAAAGGACACTCAATTTTTAGTGCTGCAAGACAATGGATCACACACTCCAATTTCCAATTCTGGAGTCTTCCGGAGCCAGCCGGGATGGAAAATTGTATTGAATTTGTGCGAGCAATAAGCTTTCAGATTTTGATGACTGCGCCAGACTTTGTATCATCTTCTATTTCTGGGGTCGATGATATTATAGTGCACAAATAACATAGAGCCATGGGCTCCCCTAGAAACAACAAGCCTAGAGACATTGTGGCCAGTTTCCAATCTCCTGCGTTAAAGGATACTATTCTTCAAGAAGCATGCAGAAAAGGCCAATTTCTTTCCTTGAGGTGGAAGTTACACTTTTTCAGGATCAGTCCACTTTGTCACTGCAAAAAAGAAGAGACCTTAAACTGATTACCTAAGTTTTGCAAAAGGAGCACCTTCGCTATTGCTGACTCTTTCCCTTTGGATTATCATTTCTTCTCAATGGGAAATCTCAACATGTCAAAACTCTACCGGAAGCACTAGATTGTCTTCGCCGAGCAGGCTTCTGGAGTTTGTATGATTCCTCTACAACGCCTGCCATACCATCGACTGCAATGACTTCAGGATGGAGCAAAGGTGTCAATGCGAACCACGTGCTCTAAGAGCCAGCAGTCCAACTGTGTCTGCTCCTTGGATGTGGTTTCCTGAGTTAGTTGCAAGTTTGCTCCTTCTTACTGGACATAGCTATGTCGGAGATCCCGGATTCTTGAGTGCTCTTGAATTTCTGGGGAGCTTGCTAGTATCTGTTTCTTTTCCTTATATTTTCTTGATGGGAGCGGGGGGAAGGGAAGGAGGTTGGGGAAAGGAAGGGTGGGATGCTATATTCTGTTCCTGACTTAAGCCTGATGATCCTGTTCCTACGGTTAGCTATTGTTGGCAGAATGTGTATTTTTGGTGGGATGGCGTGCTCTGGAACCCCGGGGATGATGGCTCTCAGTTTTATTTCCTGGAATGTATGTGGGGTTAATTCCCTCATTTAGCACAAGGGGATCCTTGCAGCCTTGCTTCACCGGGTGATTGGAGTATCCTTGTTACTGGAGACACATTTGACATCCTTGGAGCATCAGAAAGTAATCCAGGAGTGGGTGGGTCATAGTTTCTGCTCTAGTGCCCATGTCTCCCGTCATGCGGGAGTGGCTATTTTGATCAGTAAGGCAATACCCTTTGAGAAGCATAAGTGTTATTGAGGTGAACAGGGGCGTTGAATAGTTCTCCATTGCTCACTATATGGGATCCCATACATCTTGGTCTCAATGTATGCACCTAATCTCTCTGATGACTCCTTCTTCCCACCATTATTGCATCATTATTGTCTGTGCCACCCTATGGAACGGTGATAGGTGGGGATTTGAATGCTCTAGCAGATCCGGTTGTCACGTTTGTGGCCGTGACCACCCTCATACTTACCCTGTTTCTGGGAGTCAGTGGCTGTGCTGGCTTCTGCTTGTCTCTGTGTCTGTCTCTGTCTTAGTTTCTCTCTGGCTCTGTGTGCTGATTGCCCTACTGAACCTCACCTGTGTGGGCTATGCCTCTTCCAAGATGGCTGCCGCCTCTTCCTCCTTGCCAGTTTCCAAGATGGCTCCCGCTGTTCCTTCCTATGGAATGACTGCTTTGTGTGTCAAGCCTCTGTTTGGTTGCAAGGTGATTGCTGCAGCTGTGGCTCTGGTCTTGATGGGCTTTATTAGTCACCTGAAGACTACAGTCCTGGCCTTTGCATTGCCATTCCCTCCGCAGTGCTTTAGGTCCCGAGGTTAGTGTGCTGTTAGCACCATTTGCTTTCCTTGTCTTTTGCTCTGTGGGTTTTCAGCCCTTCTGTGTTTATTGTTCTGTGGGCTTCCTACCCTTCTGTGTTATTTGCTCTGTGGGTCTCCTACCCTTCTGTGGGTTTTCAGCCCTTCTGAGTTTATCGCTTTGTGGGTTTCCAGCCCTTCTGTATTTATTGCGCTGTGGGTTTTCAGCCCTTCTGTGTTAATCGCTTGTGGGTTTCCAGCCCTTCTGTGTTTTGCTCTGTAGGTTCCCTGCCCTTCTGTGTTATTTGCTCTGTGGGTCTCCTACCCTTCTGTGGGTTTTCAGCCCTTCTGAGTTTATCGCTTTGTGGGTTTCCAGCCCTTCTGTATTTATTGCGCTGTGGGTTTTCAGCCCTTCTGTGTTAATCGCTTGTGGGTTTCCAGCCCTTCTGTATTTATTGCGCTGTGGGTTTTCAGCCCTTCTGTGTTAATCGCTTGTGGGTTTCCAGCCCTTCTGTGTTTTGCTCTGTAGGTTCCCTGCCCTTCTGTGTTATTTGCTCTGTGGGTCTCCTACCCTTCTGTGGGTTTTCAGCCCTTCTGAGTTTATCGCTTTGTGGGTTTCCAGCCCTTCTGTATTTATTGCGCTGTGGGTTTTCAGCCCTTCTGTGTTAATCGCTTGTGGGTTTCCAGCCCTTCTGTGTTTTGCTCTGTAGGTTCCCTGCCCTTCTGTGTTATTTGCTCTGTGGGTCTCCTACCCTTCTGTGGGTTTTCAGCCCTTCTGAGTTTATCGCTTTGTGGGTTTCCAGCCCTTCTGTATTTATTGCGCTGTGGGTTTTCTGCCCTTCTGTGTTAATCGCTTGTGGGTTTCCAGCCCTTCTGTGTTTTGCTCTGTAGGTTCCCTGCCCTTCTGTGTTTATTGCGCTGTGGGTGTTCAGCCCTTCTGTGGTTATTGCTCTGTGGGTTTTTTGCCCATCTGTGTTTATTGCTCTGTGGGGTTTCTGCCCTTCTGTGCTTATTGCTTTGTGGGTTTCCAGCCCTTCTGCTTTGTGGGTTTCCAGCCCTTTTGCTCTGTGGGTTTCCAGCCCTTCTGTGACCATTGCTTTGAACCTACCTATT
This sequence comes from Microcaecilia unicolor, assembly GCF_901765095.1. Classification (NCBI taxonomy): domain Eukaryota; kingdom Metazoa; phylum Chordata; class Amphibia; order Gymnophiona; family Siphonopidae; genus Microcaecilia; species Microcaecilia unicolor. The sequence goes on from NW_021963241.1 coordinate 379,989, forward strand.
GCCAGAACCCGGACATTCCCTGCCTGTCTGCCTTGCCATCGCCTAGGGGCCAGGGGGCACTCCTGGACCTTCATTCCTGCGGTTCCTGTAAGCCCTACCGGCTGCCAGAACCCGAGGGCTCAACCTGAGGGGGAAGGCAGTCAAGTGTAGGTGAAGCCTAGGTCCAGTCCGGGTTCCAGTCCAGTGTGTTCCAGTCCAGTGTGTTCCGGTCCGGTGTGTGTTCCAGTCTGGTGTGCTCCAGTCCAGTGTTCCAGTCCTGTGTCCTCCAGTCCGGGGGATTTCAGTCCAGGTGTTCCGGTTCGCTGGGCAGTGCCTGCAGTCCCTGCCGTTGTGCTTACCCAGTGTTGGTTGGTGGGTTTTGCCTGCTGCTGTCGCTCCTCGTCAGCAGTCCAAGGGCTCACGTTTGCTCCCGAGCCCGGTCCCGCGGGCTCAGAACCTGATAGAACCTGACACCGGTTTTAGACAGACCATCCATGGCCCAGGGTAGGGGTCCTTTGTCTCATGGGGGGGTGGAGGGGGTGAGTTGCTTTGCCCAAGTCTGGACTTGTTGGACATGTGGTGCATGCGTCACCCTGGGGAGTGGGTACACATACATGTTTCGTGAGCTCATTTCTTGGAGAGCAGATTAGATTATATATTGTTGTCTGCTGCGAAGTTCCCAGAGGTGGAAGTGATTGACATTGCACAGGGGGGCATTTCGGACGACATGATTGTTCATTTGACACTCCGGGTCCCAAGATGGGATCCCCGTCCTTTATGACATTTGCCATATCATTTGCAGAACAACTCTGATTTTCAAAAATTTTTATCCCAGAAATGGGAGGAATATATCATGAATAATCGGTCCCATAGCGAAACCCTAGGGCTTCTCTGGGAGGCTGGGAATGCAGTTATCAGAGGGTAAATAATATCCTATTTAGCATCCCACAGGAAGCACATCAATAGGCAAATCCTGTTGTTATAGGCCCAAGCAGCCTTGGTCCGTAATTTAACAATAAGAATAGAGAAGATTTTTACCCTAAATAGTCTGATCCACCAACGCACTCTCAATAGCCTTCACTATAGTCACCATCGATTTTTTCGTTATGGGAACCGCATGGGTACTTGTTTGGCCCACCTGGTCCATACTGCAACAGGACTACTTACTCAAGTACGCATCCTCTCAATCATGCTTGATTCATGTCCCAATTACCCCTTAAAATCAGCTCCTGATCTATTTATACAATGCCTACAATCAATTATAACATTCATGCTAACCCATGGAATTTTTCCTTCAAAAAATGTAAAAAATAATCCTAACCCCCATTCCCAAAAACTCACAATCTAGCCTGAACGAAGTTTCAAACTACAGACCTGTAGCTTCTATCCCACTGTTAGTTAAAGTAATGGAAGGCCTGGTCACTCAACAACTCATGGACTATCTCAACTCCGTCTTGATACTACATGCTTGCCAATCTGGTTTCAGGTCTTCTTACAGCACTGAAACAGTCCTAACAATGCTCATTGCAAATTTCAGAAAAGAACTAATTAAAGGCAGAAAGTTCATCATTTTACAATTCGATAAGTCCAGCGCTTTCTACACAGTGGGCCACACCCTTCTACTCAATTACATTGGCATATCCAGCAATGTTCTTAAATGGTTCAAGGACTTTCTCATCTCAAGACACTACCAGGTAAAACAGTCATGCTTCATCTCAGCTCCCCGGTCTCCAAACTGTGGAGTGCCACAGGGCTCTCCTCTCTTCCCCACCCTGTTTAATATAATGATGACACCACTAGGTTATCTACTCAAATCAAATGGCTTCAACTGTTTTATGTATGGTGATAATGTTACAATCTATATGACTTTTGATAATTACATTAACGAAATCTTAACCAATGTGACCCGGGTCAGTGTGGAAAGAGCTGAGCTGTTGCTGATAGTGGCAAGACCCGGGTTACACTTACATTTGTTAGTTTAACAATATGGGGGAACTGGAACCTTCTGTGTGCATGATTTTTTTTTCCCTTGTCCATGGGTTTGCTGAGTCGTGAACGCAAGCCCACACCCACAGCTTAGAGGGAACAGTGACCACCTGTTACTTTTCTTCTTTTAACTCTACAATAACTTGTTTAATACAAGTTTCTTTCTTTAATGCACTGTCTTTCAGTTTCCTCTCTGTGGATGTTTACGTTCCTATTGCAATTGTTGTTCTTTTCCTATATTCTTTAATTTTATCTTTATTGTACATAAGTACATAAGTATTGCCATACTGGGAAAGACCAAAGGTCCATCAAGCCCAGCATCCTGTTTCCAACAGTGGCCAATCCAGGTCACAAATACCTGGCAAGATCCCAAAAAAGTACAAAACATTCTATACTGCTTATCCCAGAAATAGTGGATTTTCCCCAAGTCCATTTAATAATGGTCTATGGACTTTTCCTTTAGGAAGCCGTTCAAACCTTTTTTAAACTCCGCTAAGCTAACCGCCTTTACCACATTCTCTGGCAACGAATTCCAGAGTTTAATTACACATTGAGTGAAGAAAATGTTCTCCGATTCGTTTTAAATTTACTACATTGTAGCTTCATCGCATGCCCCCTAGTCCTAGTATTTTTGGAAAGCACTTTGATCACTGAGCCAGCAAAGGCCGTATCAAGTACACCTAAACTAAACTAAATTAAATTAAACTATAGTGCAGAACTCTCCATCTTGAGCTCAGAAAGTGGTCCACAGCTCCTCCCTTTCCTTCTCCACCCCCTGGAAAATGTATCCTACTTTTACCTAATATGCAACATCCTTCTTTCACTGAAATTCAGTATCCAAATCAGACAGACGTCCTTCTCTCGCTGAAGATTATCATCCGTTCTGTAACAATTCAGAATCAATCTCCAGTCACTGGACCTCCTTTAACCTGTCAAAATTGATCCGCATCCAGCTACAAAGATCCATCCTACCCAGGCAGAAACCTTGCTTCAGTTACCTGCATGGACTTGCTTTACTTACTACTACTACTACTATTTAGCATTTCTATAGCGCTACAAGGCATATGCAGCGCTGCACAAACATAGAAGAAAGACAGTCCCTGCTCAAAGAGCTTACAATCTAATAGACAAAAAATAAAGTAAGCAAATCAAATCAATTAATGTGTACAGGAAGGAGGAGAGGAGGGTAGGTGGAGGCGAGTGGTTACAAGTCAAAAGCAATGTTAAAGAGGTGGGCTTTCAGTCTAGATTTAAAGGTGGCCAAAGATGGGACAAGACGTAGGGGCTCAGGAAGTTTATTCCAGGCGTAGGGTGCAGCGAGACAGAAGGCGCGAAGTCTGGAGTTGGCAGTAGTGGAGAAGGGAACAGATAAGAAGGATTTATCCATGGAGCGGAGTGCACGGGAAGGGGTGTAGGGAAGGACGAGTGTGGAGAGATACTGGGGAGCAGCAGAGTGAGTACATTTATAGGTTAGTAGAAGAAGTTTGAACAGGATGCGAAAACGGATAGGGAGCCAGTGAAGGGTCTTGAGGAGAGGGGTAGTATGAGTAAAGCGACCCTGGCGGAAGACGAGACGGGCAGCAGAGTTTTGAACCGACTGGAGAGGGGAGAGGTGACTAATTCATGCAAAATGAATCTTCATTTTGGGGTATCAGGCTGCAATATGCATTGTGAAAGCAATATGCTCACAAAAAGTTAATAGGTTGTAAAAATTAAAAAAAAAAAAAAGCAATGATAACAATCTAAAGTGTTAAATTTGAAAATGACGAATCTTCAGTGCCGTTCATGTTTTTGACTATCGACATATGGCAAGCTGGCGCATTTTTGTTATAATACCCAAAGTGGTTTTACTGGAGTATGACTCACTCTGCTGTGTGATTTATACTAGCAGCACAAAGTCATGGTCTACTAAATATGAGTGGGTGCATATTTATGGACTCTCTTCCTGATTGATTACCATATCATTATATACTTCCTGAGCATCAACCCTGTTATTTCACAACATAATGCCAACACATCTGGAGGTTTGATTAATTTCATGTACTCTGACATTAGTTTATCTGCAAGACTAGATGAAGGCTCGGGATTCACAATACCGACATCCTTAATTGCTGTCTAATGAACGACATGGAAAGTAAGTTCAATACATGTTCAGCTGCGAGGGTTCATTGCATTTATCTTACATGACTGACAAATACCTAAAGCCATTATACTATAGAAGCTAAACTAGGGCTTCCATTCTCAAGGTGCCCAATCCAAATGATAGGTAAACGTCTTCAAATTCAACCTGAAGGTAGGTTCCATCATCAATACCTGGACTCGGTAAGGGGCAGCCTACAAAAGACCAAGGCTGAATCAAATCTGTGATGTTATATCAAGGCAGAGCATGAGAAACTAGAGCAGCATAAAAGAGTGATGTTGTCTATAAAAGAACCACAGTTAACTCGCGTCATTGTGTCTTATGGTTCAGGCATCACCTAATTTCCCATGCAGCTATGGGTTATTTATTTATTTATTTATTTGTAGCATTTGTATCCTACATTTTCCCACCTATTTGCAGGCTCAATGTGGCTTACAATGTTCCGTATTGGTGACCACCAATTCCGGAAAAGAGAAATACATGGATAAGATAGAAGTGACAGAGTGGATTAGATAATACAGGTGAAGAAAGTTCATTTTCGTAATAAGAAATAAAAGATATGGGATTAAACTTTAATTGTGATAAATTAGCTTGAACAATCAGGAATATTACACTTCAACTGTGGTAGATTAGTAGGTCTTTTTTTGTTGTTGTTACATTTGTACCCTGTGCTTTCCCACTCATGGCAGGCTCAATGTGGCTTACATATGTAGGTACTTATTTGTACCTGGGGCAATGGAGGGTTAAGTGACTTGCCCAGAGTCACAAGGAGCTGCCCGTGCTTGAAGTGGGAATTGAACTCAGTTCCCCAGGACCAGAGTCCACCACCATAACCACTAGGCCACTCCTCTCAACCCCTAAACCCATTTGTGTTGATTTTTTTTTATTACATTTGTACCCCGCGCTTTCCCACTCATGGCAGGCTCAATGCGGCAGGCAATAGAGGGTTAAGTGACTTGCCCAGAGTCACAAGGAGCTGCCTGTGCCAGGAATCAAACTCAGTTCCTCAGGACCAAAGTCCACCACCCTAACCATTAGGCCACTCCTCCACTCATGATACCTAAATAACTAACATTTTAAACTTCAGCTGGACATTCATGTAATTTAACTTCAGCTGGACATTCCTGTGGAGCACCAGGGGCTGAAAAACCCTTGAACTGTCCTTTCCAGACTACTACTACTACTACTATTTAGCATTTCTATAGCGCTACAAGGCATACGCAGCGCTGCACAAACATAGAAGAAAGACAGTCCCTGCTCAAAGAGCTTACAATCTAATAGACAAAAAATAAATAAAGTAAGCAAATCAAATCAATTAATGTGATTGGGAAGGAAGAGAGGAGGGTAGGTGGAGGCGAGTGGTTACGAGTCAAAAGCAATGTTAAAGAGGTGGGCTTTCAGTCTAGATTTAAAGGTGGCCAAGGATGGGGCAAGACGTAGGGGCTCAGGAAGTTTATTCCAGGCGTAGGGTGCAGCGAGACAGAAGGCGCGAAGTCTGGAGTTGGCAGTAGTGGAGAAGGGAACAGATACGAAGGATTTATCCATGGAGCGGAGTGCACGGGAAGGGGTGTAGGGAAGGACGAGTGTGGAGAGATACTGGGGAGCAGCAGAGTGAATACATTTATAGGTTAGTAGAAGAAGTTTGAACAGGATGCGAAAACGGATAGGGAGCCAGTGAAGGGTCTTGAGGAGAGGGGTAGTATGAGTAAAGCGACCCTGGCGGAAGATGAGACGGGCAGCAGAGTTTTGAACCGACTGGAGAGGGGAGAGGTGACTAAGTGGGAGGCCAGCAAGAAGCAGATTGCAGTAGTCTAAACGAGAGGTGACAAGGGTGTGGATGAGGGTTTTGGTAGAGTGCTCGGAAAGAAAGGGGCGGATTTTACGGATGTTGTAAAGAAAGAAACGACAGGTCTTGGCGGTCTGCTGGATATGAGCAGAGAAGGAGAGAGAAGAGTCAAAGATGACCCCAAGGTTTCGAGCTGAGGAGACAGGGAGAATGAGAGAGCCATCAACAGAAATAGAAAACGGGGGGAGCGGGGAGGTGGGTTTGGGGGGGAAAATGAGAAGCTCGGTTTTGGTCATATTTAATTTCAGGTGGCGTTGAGACATCCAGGCAGCAATGTCAGACAAGCACGCTGAAACTTTGGTTTGGATGCAAGGTGAGATATCAGGGGTAGAAAGGTAGATTTGGGAGTCATCAGCATAGAGGTGGTAGGAAAAGCCATGGGATGAGATTAATGAACCAAGGGAAGAAGTGTAGATAGAAAAGAGGAGGGGACCAAGAACAGAACCCTGAGGTACGCCGACAGGCAGAGGGATAGAGGTAGAAGAGGATCCACCAGAGTGAACACTAAAGGTGCGGAGGGAGAGGTAGGAAGAGAACCAGGAAAGGACAGAGCTCTGGAATCCAAGTGAGGACAGGGTATCGAGAAGTATGCTGTGATCGACAGTGTCAAAAGCAGCGGAAAGATCAAGAAGAATGAGGATGGAATATTGACCTCTGGATTTAGCCAGTAATAGGTCATTGGAGACTTTAGTAAGCGCAGTTTCGGTTGAGTGGAGAGGGCGAAAACCAGATTGTAGTGGGTCAAGAATAGCATGTGAGGAGAGAAAATCAAGGCAGCGGCGGTGAACAGCACGCTCAAGTAATTTGGAGAGAAAACGAAGGAGGGAGATGGGTCGGTAATTAGAGGGACAAGTAGGGTCAAGTGAAGGCTTCTTAAGGAGAGGTGTGACCACAGCATGTTTAAAGGCAGCAGGGACAGTCGCAGTGGAAAGTGAGAGGTTGAGAATGTGACAGATAAAAGGAATAAGAGTAGGAGAGATGGCATTAAGAAGGTGGGTGGGAATGGGATCAGAGGAACAGGTGGTACATTTTGAGGAAGAAAGGAGAAGTGTAGTTTCCTCAATAGTAACTTCAGGAAAGGAGGAAAGGGAATGAGGGGAAGGAGAGAGAGGGGAACGGACTAGTGGAGGGAGAGCTGGTGAGGTAGAGAAAGCAAGGTTTATCTTTTGAACCTTGTTGTGAAAGAATTCAGCAAGGGTCTGAGGAGATAATGAGGGGGGAGTTGGAGGAGGGGGCACCTTGAGGAGAGAGTTCAATGTGGTGAAGAGAAGTCGAGGATTAGATCGGTTCACTGCTGAATTCTCGCTTATAAGCATAAATCCTCTGTAGCCAAACACATCCTGCTCATAATTCTTCATCCCACAGTGAGTAATCAAACCGTTCTGTGCATAGAAAACAAATTTTTAAGTGACCCTCAGAGGTAGCTATTATGTTTCTGCAGTTATAGTTGCTAACATCTGATGCGGAATGAAACAACGATCTCCTGATATGGAGTTTTTAAAAAAAGGGTTTTGCCGTCTTGATTTGTAGAGAATCCCTCCACATAGTTTGATTTCTTCATTTCTTATAGGATGCTGCACAGTGTTTGAGCGTTGCTTATTTAGTTGTTGTAACTGTTAAACTGCTCTTAGTAAAGATATTTTGAACACAAAGAGAAGATACTACTAGCAGGACCCAAAAACAGACGTAGAGGGGCATAATCGAACGCGAACGCCCATCTCCATGGGCATCTATGTCCAAGAACGGGTACGTGAAGGGGCGGGACAGACCGCGGCCATCTTTTTTTTCGATAATACGGTTTGTGCCGGGCAAATGCATCGGATTTGTGCGGATTTGAGCTGGGCGGTTTTGTTTTCCAGCGATAATGGAAACCGAAGGCGCCCAGCTCAAAAACGAACAAATCCAAGGCATTGGGTCGTGGGAGGGGCCAGGATTCGTAGTGCACTGGTCCCCCTCACATATCAGGACACCAACCGGGAACCCTAGGGGGCACTTGTAAAAAGTAAAAAAAAAATTAAATACCTCCCAAGTCCATAGCTCCCACCCCTTGGGTGCTGAGCCCCTCAAATCCCCCCCCCAAAACCCACTGCCTACAACTCTACACCATTACCATAGCCCTTATGGCTGAAGGGGGCGCCTACAAGTGGGTACAGTGGGTTTTGGGGGCGGTTTGGAGGGCTCCCATTTACCAGCACAAGTGTAACAGGTAGGGGGGGATGGGCCTGGGTCCACCTGGCTGAAGTGCACTGCACCCACTAACAACTGCTCCAGGGATCTGCATACTGCTGTGATGGAGCTGGGTATGGCATTTGAGGGTGGCATACAGGCTGGAAAAAAAAGTTCTTAAAGTTTGTTATTTTATGGTGGTCATTTAGGATACTTGTTTGTGGGGAAAAAAAGGGTCCAAAAAAAAAGACCCAAATTCGTGGTAAAAACGCCTTTCTTTTTTCGATTATCGGCCGAGGGCACCCATCTCTCCTCGGCCTTCACCACGCCTCCGACACGCCCCCGTCAACTTTGCCTGTTTCCGCGACAGATTGCAGTTGAAGATGCCCAAAATCGGCTTTCGATTATACCGATTTGGGCGCCCACGGGAGAAAGGCGCCCATCTCCCGATTTGGGTCGAAATCTAGGCACCCATCACTTTCAAAAATAAGGCGGATAGCTATCTTGTTTTCCTTTGGAAAGTAGGCTAAAAAGCTTCAGCATTCACAAAAAACAGGGTAGGCCTGATCTATAATCAAATCAACTCAAATGAATTCTTGGATACCGCTAATATCTCCTTTCCAGGATTCAGTGTGGTTTACATTCTAGGTGAGACAAAAGCCGATAATGTTAGTGTGAGGTTTGAGAACAATTAGAGACCATTGAGTGTAATGCATGAAACCAAAAACATTATAGGAAAGGATAACGGAGGTAGAAGTCAACGGATTGTTATCAAACAGTCTTTGGGAAGAGAAAGGTTTTTAGCCTCTTCCTGAAGTTGAGGTAGCTGTTTTCTGTTCTGATGGGAATAGGTAGAGAGAGTTCCATATCTTAACTCCAAGTACAGGAAATAGAAAGCTGAAAATCTTCTGATTTCAAATTGTCTTTTGAAATGGTGTTGCTAGCATCAGTTGTTCTTTCAGTCTGTTAGACTGGACCAAACGTAGCGAAGTGGTCTTTGTCAGTAGTCTAGAGGTGACGCCCTGTAGGATTTGAAAAACTAAACAAGCAGCTTTGAACAGGAGTCTTTCTGTTATGGGAAGCCAGTGCAGTTTGTTAAGATGAGTTGAAACACTAGTATATCTCTTCAATCTGTATATTAGTCTAGCAGCTGTATTCTGTATGATTTGCAGTTTTATTTTTTGATATTGACTCTTAATACCAAGAAATAGAACGTTACAGTAATCCAAGTGAGGTAGGACTAATCAACAATTCATGAAGCTAAATTAAATACCCTTAGCAGTTATAAGATAAATAATGTAACCTTTTTTTTTTCCCAGCTAAGTCTTATATGGGTTACTTTTAGAAAAAATATATGTATTTATTTATTTTATTTTATTTTCTGCATTTATATCCCACATTTTCCCACCTCTTTGCAGGCTCAATGTGGCTTACAAATACCGTAGTGGCGATCGCCATTTCCGGAATAAGAAATACAGAAGAATGTTCCAATCAGAGTATATAGAGTACACAGTAAATTAGAATAAAATCGGTAATCAATACATTTCAGGTGCTGAAATCAAGGGTAGTGAAAAGCGTTCAATAATGACAATGTGATAAAGATTGGCCGCTGTCGTGGACAGGATGCTGGGCTCGATGGACCTTTGGTCTTTTCCCAGTGTGGCATTACTTATGTACTTATGTACCTACACTACCGCAGGCCACTTTTTTTACTGCGGCTTTGTAAAAGGGCCCATCACACAGGGCTGGGGTTTTACACCAGCTACAGTTTTCCCCCAAAAGCGGTCGCCTCCCACCATTACATCACTGGTCGGGAGAGCCCTCCCCTTGTTCTGGAAACAGTGGGGGGCATTTACGAGTCAAAGTCCAGTATTTGAATAGAGCTACTAGAGATCTCTGCCACCTACTTAGAGCAGAACCTTAAAGGCCTGTACAATAACGATCACCCTAATGAAGTGGTCAGAACAAAATGACCTGGGAATACATGATATATTTATATGCCAGGAGCAAGTGCAGTCGCTCAACCTAATGGAGTCTATTTCTTTACTACGCTGCACTCTGCACTCTGAAGCTGTCATACGCTCGTACATCATTTCTTTTCCCAACGACCTGGCTGTTATTTTCTTTCTTTCTTTTTTTTTTTTTCTTTCACAGTAAGCACACAGTGTTCTCTCACCTTTTTAGCGTTGCCGAAAATGGTGTTGAAAAGAGAACAGACATTGTCAGCTAGTCACGTTAACAAGGTATTTTTCTGCTTCAGAGTAGGCATCTGGCAGCCAGTCACCTCGTACGGGTTAAGCAATCAATCACACTGGCAGCTGTGGGAAGAAACATAGCATTTGCATGTTTATATTCTTAATTGGTGTAATCAATATGAATAGTAAATTAAATTGTGTACTGTATATACTCCTGGATTCTATATATGGCCCCCAGATTTGCACGCCCAAGATGCGCCTGCAAAGTAATTGAGTAACGAGCCCTTAGCTACTACTACTACTACTTATCATTTATATAGCGCAACTAGACGTACGCAGCGCTGTACACTTCAACATGAAGAGACAGTCCCTGCTCGACAGAGCTTACAGTCTAATTAGGACAGACAAACAGGACAAATAAGAGATAAGGGAATTACTAAGGTGGGGATGATAAAATAAGGGTACTGAACAAGTGAGTAAGGGTTAGGAGTTAAAAGCAGCATCAAAAGGTTAGGCTTTTAGCCTAGATTTGAAGACGGCCAGAGATGGAGCTTGACGTACCGGCTCAGGAAGTCTATTCCAGGCATATGGTGCAGCAAGATCGTTCCTTTTATCATCCCCACCTCTATTCAAAAGGCACGGAGTCTGGAGTTAGCGGGTGGAGGAGAAGGGTGCAGATAAGAGAGATTTACCTAGTGAAAGGAGTTCCCGGGGAGGAGTGTAGGGAGAGATGAGTGGAGAGGTACTGAGGAGCTGCAGAGTGAATGCACTTATAGGTCAATAAGAGGAGTTTGAACTGTATGCAGAAACGGATAGGAAGCCAGCGAAGTGACTTGAGGAGAGGGCTAATATGAGCATAACGACACTGGCGGAATATTAGTCGTGCAGCAGAATTTTGAACAGATTGAAAAGGAGAGAGATGGCTAAGTGGGAGACCTGTGAGAAGCAAGTTGCAATAGTCTAACCGAGAGGTGATAAGAGTGTGGATGAGGATTCTGGTAGTGTGCTCAGAAAGGAAAAGGCGAATTTTGCTGATATTATAGAGAAAGAAACGACAGGTTTTAACAGTCTGCTAAATATGTGCATTATGAATATTAGCCATCACTAATTGGATGCTAAGAACCAATTATTGAAGTTAATTGGCACTCATTAAAATTTGCGCATGCTTCTGGCTGCGCACTGTTCTATAAGGCATGGCACCTAACTCTAGTAGCACATAAATCAAAATGGGGCATGACCATCGCTGTATCAGGGACGTTATAGAACACGGCCTCAGCACACCTAGCTTGGGTGCCAGCAGGTTTCAGCAGGCGTAAGTGCCACATCCAAAGTTAGGTGTGAGAATTGGCACTAGGCATTATTCTATAAAGGATGAACACGCCTTCTATAGAATCGTACTTAACGTTGATTTTTTGCTGGCGCCTAACTTTGAGCAATGGACACAAAGAGCGAGGACGAGTTTAAGAGGAAATCAGGAAGTCTTTATTGATAGCTAAATAACGACCCGACACGGCCGTATTTCGGCATCAAAGCCTGCATCAGGAGTCAAACAAATATCTTATGTTGTCGCTGAGTAATGAACCAAGAGAAATATAGCTATATGGCTTCATTGAAATAGAAGAACTAAAGTACTCAACTGTAAAATGCCGTGGCGGCAAAATCTCGTCGGATTCCTCCCCATGCTTTGTGTTTTTCTGCCTAACTTTGAGCATCGTTTATAGAATTTCCCTCATATTGTTTATTTATTAGAAGGTTCACCTTACTAAAACTGAAGTGGAATAGAGTAGATATTTGCCACCATTCCTACAAGGCACGAGAAACACTGGACTGGGAAAGTTGAAGTTGCCGGATCTTGGAAGCTGAGGAGCTAAATAGCTAGATGGGGTCCATTGGAGGAGACCAGGTATTGTGGGCAACAGAAAGCAACAGCAAATCAGTGAAACATCCTGCTATGAACATCATGGTCAACAGTAGGGAACCAGGCACCCCTGATCCTCAGGGATTGTCACCATTTCAGTCACTGTCCCTGATTGCCTATTATTATGCTTGTTGATTTTGTCCCTGAGTCCCATGCAGACTAGAGCAGGTATGAGAACACACAGGGGTCAATATTCAACCACACAGTGAATGTGTATGCAACCCCTCTGTTGATGTGGTCCAGGCAGAAGCCAAAACTATGCCCTGGATAGTTGGACAAGAGAGGTGCGCACTATTATTTATTGGTTGGGACCAGGGCTAGGATTAGGATTACCTAGGAGACTGGGCAAGCTTGACTTCAGACTTCACACAACACAATGATAGAGACCTCACCATTTCTTTTGCTGAAACTGGAACTTTTACTGTCCTTCAGTTGATGAAAACAAGTCAAAACAGATGGCCAACTATGTACAGTAGATGTACTCCACTCCTCCAGTAACTGGATCCAAAACAGCCCATGTTTCAGTGGTAAAACCACCTGCTTCAGAAGTCTCAATGCAACTATAGCAATAAAACACAAAATGTTTTAATCAGTATCAAATATCAAAAAGTAAATAATGTACGTTCATAAGAAAGAAAGATATAACAGATACAATGAAAAAAAATCATATAACGAAAACCAGTTACTGGTGCTTTGAATTAAGGACTCTTTGACTTCATCCCGTTGGGTGGTTGTGTCTTGTGGCATCCTCTACTCTTGCTTTGGACTCCAGAAATCTGGACATCTTATCACTAGACAAACTCCCCAATATTCAGCGCTATTTAACCAGTCAGAACAGCTGCTGACCGGTTAAATAGCGCTTAACTAGCTATCCACCAATATTCAGCGGGGGATAACCGGTTATACCCCGCTAAATATCCCTGGTTAGCAGCTAACGGATAGCCGGTTACATCAGCCGATATAATCAGCTATACACTGATTTTTAAACCGGGTTTCGCAGCCAAATGTGGTCACGTGAAAACCTGGTATATCCTTGACCAGTTTAAAGATACCTAGCTAAGTCTGCATATTGACGTAGCCAGTTATCTTTAAACCGGCCAAAGTAAGCCGGAGAGTCAATGCCAGGGGCAGACTGACCATGCGGGCAACCGGGCAGTGCTTGAGGGCCCAGAAGCTCTAGGGGGCCCATATGCTCTGCCCAGTTGCCTGCCGGTGCACATTATAGCCCCCCCACCACCACCACCAAGCCTCAATGGGCCCTCCCCGGTCCTACCTTGAAGAGCCTTGGTGGTCTAGTGGTCTCTGGGGGGGCAGGAAAGAATCCTACTCTTTCCTGCTGCTGCTGCTCAGCCTGGTAGGAAGTCTCGGCAGCCATTTTAAAAACATGATGACGCTGGGCACACTAGTGATAGTGGGCAGGAAAGAGTGGGTTCTTTCATGCACCCGAGGAAGCCACGAGACCGCCAGGACCCTTCATGGTAGGACTGAAGAGGACCCACTTTGGTTCAGGGGTCTGTAGTGTGTGCAAGAGGGGTGGCAACTGCAGCAGTGGGGGCAGACTGTAATGTGCAGGAAGGGGGCGGCGGGCAGTGGCCGGGGGGCCCCAATGATCTTTACTACCTGGGTGCCCCAACCACTGTCAGTCCGCCCCTACGGCCCGGAATTGAATATCCAGGTTTAGTGCTGACCACAGGAGTTAGCCGGTCTAACTCCCGCAGTCTGATTGTCAGCCCTAAGGTGTTTTCCAGCACCACACACACACAAAAGCATCCCTCTGTGATGTGACATAACCTGGACACTCACATTTGCACTGTGTGGCCTCCAAATGGCTATAGTGACAACATCTTATGATTATTCCAAAGACAGAAGATCATCCTATATAATAAAACGCACCTCCAACATTCTGAAGCCGAGAAAGTGAAGCCTTCAAGCCTTGAAGCATTCCTGCAACGTTCCGGAACTATGTGTCATCAATTGAGGAGATGGAGCCTTACAGAGCGCACAAATGCTTCAAGGCTTCACTTTCTCACACACACACACACTTGCTCTCTGCCTCTCACATACACTCTCTCGCACACTCTCTCTCACATACAGACTCACACACACTCTCTCATACACTCTCTCTCTCTTACACAAACACACACACACACTCTGTCTGTCTGTCTCTCACTCATTCTCTCTCACATACACACTCCAAGGAAAGGGGGGGCATGGAACACGCTGAGGAGGAGAGGGAGGTGGGCGTGGAACTCGGAGGGAAGGGGGGGCCAAGAACTCGGAGGGGAGGAGAGAGAGGGAGGGAGGGAGGGGGCCTGCACCTCGGACAGAAGGGGGGCCTGGAACTCAGAAGGGAGGAGAGGGAGGGAGGGAGGGAAGGAGGGGGTCATGGAACTCGGAGCCCCCCCACACACACACACTCACTCTCTCTCACATACACTCTCTCTCACACACACACACATACACTCTGTCTCTCACACACACTCTCTCTCTCTCTGACACAAACACACACACACTCTGTCTCTCTCTCACACACACTTTCTCTCTCACACACACACACTCTCTCTCTCTCTCTCTCTCTCTCTCTCTCTCTCTCTCTCTCTCTCTCTCTCAAACATACACACTCCGAGGAAAACCTTGCTAGCGCCCGTTTCATTTGTGTCAGAAACGGGCCTGTTTTACTAGTATTTAATATGCTGAAAGTATAATGGTGAGCCACAGTGTTTCTCTTCTTGTGTATGACAGTCTCTTATTATTATGATTACGTGTACTATTATTTTGTTTTTAAACATTCAGGGAGGACATCTGTGTATTTAGTCTTGTATTTTGGCAAC
The DNA here is from genome assembly GCF_901765095.1 of Microcaecilia unicolor. Taxonomy (NCBI): domain Eukaryota; kingdom Metazoa; phylum Chordata; class Amphibia; order Gymnophiona; family Siphonopidae; genus Microcaecilia; species Microcaecilia unicolor. Next base: position 395,050 of record NW_021963241.1, read on the forward strand.
ATGCACATGCAGTCTGACATGATGAAGTGTTGGTATGCAGAGTGGCAGAACAGCTGCTGAGGGAAGGAAGGAGCAATTCTCTTAATTCTCAGTTAAAATGACCAGAACAAGGTGCCATGTAGGTTTCATTGTAAGGCTATCAGAAGAGTGGTTGAACTGGATCGTCTTTAAATGAATTGACGTTTGAATTCCTAGGACATGATATTCAGCACTAATTTATTTAGATTTTGCTCAAGCCTATTTCAGTAGTAGCTCAAGGTGAGTTACATTCAGGTACACTGGGTAGTTCCCTGTCCTGGGATGCACTGGGCAGGGCTTAACTTCCACATAAGGGACTCCCAGGACTGATGGTGGCAGCCCAGGCTGACAGGGTCAGTCTGGGCTGCCTGGCATGGATGGGGGAGGAGAGGAAGAGAGCCGTAATCCTAGCGCCTGCTCCGAGCTGGCATAGGGTTGAGGCGCTATTTCGCCTGTATGATCAGAGCACAGTGCTCTGATCATACAGGCAGAATACCAGCAAGCTCATTTAAATATAATTTAAATTAGCTCAGCGGTGTTCCCATCCGATCATCCCGTGCAGGCAGACGCAGGTGCTAGTCCAGCGCTAACGGCCTCTAGCACCCGTGTTTGTTTTTGATCATCAGGCCACCAGAGTCTTTTGTAAAATACATATTGTGTAAGGTCGTGCAGGAGTGCCTGTGTATTTGCTGACATTCACAGCGGAGCAGTCATTTTATAAAGATACACGTGGAGAAAATGACCAAAAAGAAGAGGCAATTTTGCCATTTTCATGCGTAGTCAGAACCATTTTACAAACCTATGGGGCTCATTTTCAAACCACTTACACTTAGAAAATTCCATAGGTAACTATCAGGCGCATTTTCGAAAGAGAAGGACGTCCATCTTTCGACATAAAACGGAAGATGGACGTCCTTCTCCCAGAGACGTCCAAATCGGTATAATTGAAACCCGATTTTGGACGTCTCCAACTGCAGTCCGTCGCAAGGATGTCCAAATTTCAACAGGATGTGGCGGAGGTGTAGCGAAGGCGGGACTTGGGCGTGCCTAACACTTGGACGTCTTTGACCTATAATCAAAAAAAAACCAAGGACATCACTGACGAACACTTGGACGTTTTCACCAAGACCTGTTTTTCTTACGAATAAGGCACACAAAGGTGCCCGAAATGACCAGATGACCACTGGAGAGAATTGGGGATGACCTCCCGTTACTCCCTCAGTGGTCACTAACCCCCTCCCACCCTCAGAGAACATCTTTAAAAATATGTCGTGTCAGCCTCTATGCCAGCTTCAGATGTCATACTCAGGTCCATGACAGCGCATGAAGGTCCCAGGAGCAGTTTTAGTGGGTACTGCAGTGCACTTCAGACAGGCGGACCCAGGCCCATACCCCCCCTACCTGTTACATTTGTGAAGGAAACAGCGAGCTCTCCAAAACTCACTACAAACCCATTGTACCCACATCTAGGTGCCCCCTTCACCCGTAAGGGCTATGGTAGTGTAGGACTTAACACTTGCTCTTCCAATGCAGCCGCCGGCGGTAGTCTCACCCCAAGCATGCGCCATTTCCAGAGGAAAAAGAAAATCCGCGGAAATGGCTTGTGTGGTGGTAACCCAGTAGTAATCGGGTATCGCCGCGTACTGCCCCGGTTACTGCTGGATTAGTGCTGGAGTCCTTATCACCACCTCAATGAATGGTGGTAAGGGTTCCCCGTCACATGGCCACGCGGTAAGAATTGTCTTACTGCGTGGCCATGTGGTCTGGGGGCTTTTTATCTACTGCGGTAAAAATGGCCCTGGTGTGCATCAGGGCCGGTCCTAGGGTCTCTGGTGCCCCCCTGCAGACTATCAGTTGCCCCTCCCCCCATCTAGCATCTTCTTTCTCTCTTCTCCCTCCCTCTTCTCCCACTCTGCTCCCTTTTTCAGCCCAGTGCCTTAAAAGGTGAAGAACAAGGTCTGTCTCCCTCCCTCCCTCCCTCCCTCCCTCCCTCCCTCCCTCCGAGTTCCAGAGTCTCCCTCCCTCCCAATTCCAGTGTCCTTCTCTCCGAATTTTAAAAGCCATCTTCTTACCTCGTAGGGGTTACGGTGGCAGCAGCACACATTGAAAAGCGTGCAGGCTCGGCGCTTCAGCCTTCCCTTCTCTGTCTCTCAGCTCTGGTTCCGCCCTTGCAGAAATAGGAAATGAGGGCGGGACCAGAGCTGAGAGACAGAGAAGGGAAGGCTGAAGCACCGAGCCCGCACGCTTTTCACTGCGTGCTGCTGCCGCCGTAACCCCGATGAGGTAAGAAGATGGCTTTTAAAATTCATACGGAGGGAGGGAGGGCCCTGGAACTCGGAGGGCGGGCAGGACGGATGGATGGACAGCCCTGGAACTCGGAGGGAGGGAGGGACTTTTAAAATTCTGGGCTGGAAGGGAACTTCCGGTGGAGGGGATGACCCCGCTCTGGGCGGGCAGCAGCGCAAAGGCAGGCGCCCCCCTGCGGTGCTTACCCCGCATACCGGGTTGGGTCGGCCCTGGCGCGCATGAAAAATGGCCCCTGCCGCTAGTACAGGGCCCTTTTTCCCGCAGCTTGGTGAAAGGACCCCTAAGACTGGCATGTGTAGCGCCCCCTAAGTTTCAGCGATGCTCTGTTTCTTGGCAATAGCGAAGCCTGTTCTTGGTCACAGTGGTCAGGGGTTGGATGGTTTTCTCTGGAACAAAGCACACGTCCACCCTTCGTACCACAGCCACTAAAATAACCAGTGGTGATACCAGAGTAAGCGTGACGCCACCTTGCAAGAGCCAAGCAATGGATCACAACTTGTTACAATAACAAAGGTTTGTTTTATTGCACGGTTGTTATTTTTTTTTAAGCAGCCTTGAAATGTTTCCAATAATTTGGCAAGATGCTGTATAAAGTGCTTCTCAAGTTTAAAAACACTAATTTAAATCACTGTTAAAGCAGTTAAACACTTTAAAAACACAGTTAAAACCCCACAGTTATGTCTTGCTATTTTTTTTTTCCTTTTGCAGAAACTGCTCCAGTCTATGACAGGTAAGTGTTATTCCTACGCTGCTTAATCCAGCTTTTTTCCCAAATTGTACTTTCTACTAAACCCTGTTTCTTTTCCCTCTCAGGTTCCCCAAATGTTTAGGTGAGTATTATAGTGTTCCTTACAATGCTTTCCAAAATAGCAGTCTTATTTGCACTTGCAACAGTACCAATTTTATTACGTGTAACTGTTCCCCCCCCCCCCCCCCCCCTTAAATTCAGGTGAGTATTGCTCAGCTTCAGATAAGTATTTTCCCTAGGCCTTTGCCTGGGTGTCCCTTTAAAAATGCAGGAATATTGGAAAAAAAACTTAAAATAAACTAGTTTGCACACTTAAAGAACGGAAAAGCAAAGCAACCGCCGGCTTCACCGCTCTCTTGCATTGGGCACCATGCAGCAGATGACTCTCCAGCCAGGAACTCCGGATGATGACACTCTCCAGGACAAGAACATCTACTAACCTCTCTTTAAAAAATCAATAAAGCAAAACCCTGCCTCCCTGGTGTGTGCTTCTAGATCCGTGCCTTCTTAGGCGGGGCAGGCCATGTATTTCTAACAACTTTTAAAATAAAAGCTAATCCAAATATCCCTATGCTAACTTTCCCAATATTAAGAGCCTATTACATAGGAGTCAGCTCTGTGGGTGCTGTGAGTGCTTGAGCACCCCCAATATTGAGCAAACTCCTTGACAGTATCCAGGGAGGAATAATTTCTATTGGGTTTAGCACCCCCAGTCATTTAAAACAATTGGCTGCTATGGGGGCTAAGATGCCCTCTCAGTCAACTTCACTTCCACTCAGGGCATGAACCCAAACATCAAGTGGCCCTCTTACTAAGCCGTGTAGGCGCCTACACACGCCTAATGCCCGCCAATTTGGAACTATCACCCGGCTACCGCATGGTCCGGGCGGTAATTTAATATTTTACATGCGCCCATTACGCTTGGCAGAACCTTTCTGGTCTGCGACACTAACCCGGCAGTAATAGGCATTGTACGCGCACTGACGGTTGCCGCCCGGTTAACATGTGAGATCTTGCCACTAAGTCAACGGGTGGCGGTAAGGTCTCAGGCCCAAAACGGACACGCGCCAATTTTCATTTGGCCGCACGTCCGTTTTCAGTCAAAAAAAGGCTTTTTTTTGCAGGTGCACTGAAAAATGGACCTGCTACTGAAGACACCAAACTGCTTCTTCACTGAGCCACACTGCAACTGACAGAGGTTCTAAGAGGAGGAGGAAAGCTTTTTTAGACATTTGGGGCCCATATATTCAGACACTGCATACCAGAGGTAGAAGTCTGGTACTGAACTCCCTTTGATTTTTTAAAGAATGGTACACTTCTGGAAGATACCTCAGGGTGGGTTAGGAGGGAAGGGGAAGGTAGACGGGATGGGTAAGATATAGGATGAAGGGAGTCTGTGAGATGGGGAAGGGATGACGACATTTAAAAACCGTGATGTGTCTCTCCTGCCCTGTGGGTGCTAACTTGTTGATAAATCGCAACTTTGGCATACGACGGAGGAAACATGGAGAGTAGTGAAGCACAGAAATCACATGTACTGACTACAGAATATTGACAGCATTCCATACTTTATTTTGAACTTGCTGAGCAATGCTATGGTTGCTGATTGATACAGTTCAAAGGTTCCTATAAAGCTTTCTTGACAATAATTCTGTGCAGATTTTTTTTTTTTTTTACATTGGATACAGTTAATAAACATATTAATGGGGGTGGGGGGGGGGGGTGGGGGGAGGGATGAGGAGAGATGGGGGGGGGGGAACAGAAAATGTTGATGATAGATGTTCAGATGTATTAGTACAGATTTGAAATGTTTACTACCAGAGTTATATGGATTGGCATGATATTGTATCATCTGTGCATTCATCAATAAAAACATTATTACACTTAAACCAGTTTTGTGATTTTAAACCCCTCAGCCTTCTGACAAAATCACTACAGCTCAATAAAATTAACAGGATTTACACTCCAGTGAACTCTTTTTCTAATTGAGACTTCTAACCAATGGTCCTTCAAAACTCAGCCCAAAAGAATTTACTTTTTTTTCTCTCTGTGAGCTTCAAACTCAACCAAATTAGTTAAATTTGGAGACATCCCATTAAACTCCACTAAGAGCTTGACTTTCAAGAGGAGCCCTCACTTTTTTTTAATCAATTTTTCCAGCTCTGGCTTTAATCTGAGCTTCCCAAGGAACAAACGTTTTTTCTGTAAAATAGAATTCTAGTTTTTTTTTTCTCCTCTCTCAGACCTGGTCCAAAGCTTCCAGACCCACATTGCCTTCAAACTTAGACACTTTTTTCCCAATTTTTCCCGTAAATCTAACCCAAACTCTGGCACAATAGCTTCACACTTCTCACTGCCTTCTCAGTCCAGCTCCAAATGCCAAAATGTCTTTCTTCTAGCTAGTGACTTCACTCCGTTCCAGACTCTGCACTCACCGGCACACAATTCCATTTTAGCACATTTCTTCTAAATACAAATTAAACTTTCTTCTGCACACTTTCACATATCCACACATATGCAGAGCTCTGCCATTTATTCCAGCATTCATCTGATAAACCCAATTAGGGCACTCCCTCCTTGGTGCTTTCATGACCTTAACATCTGGGCCCTCTGAGCCTGCTCCTGAGCCACCCCCTCTCTTCAGGCCTCTGAATCCCATGCACATGCATACACATATACTACTACTACTTAACATTTCTAAAGCGCTACTAGGGTTACGCAGCGCTGTACAATTTAACATAGAAGGACAGTCCCTGCTCAAAGAGCTTACAATCTAATAGATAAGTGAGACAAATATAGGACAATCAAGCCATTGTGACATCACTGATGAGGTTGGCTCTTAGGCATTGGTGGAATGAGGCATTATGACATCACAATCTCAGCTCTGGTTAAATCACTGCTATATGTAATACTACTACTACTACTTAACATTTCTAAAGCGCTACTAGGGTTACGCAGCGCTGTACAATTTAACATAGAAGGACAGTCCCTGCTCAACGAGCTTACAATCTAAAAGACGAGCTTTACAATCTATGACGCAATACCCAAGGGCTGGCACCCACAAGTGCCATGGCCCTACTTCAGCTGCTGCCCTGGCTCTCCCCCCATCTGGGGAACATCCTGACTCATCCTCCAGCAAAGCCCCGGGTCCCACAATGCACTGAGTGTTTCCCTTACCTACAAGGGAGCACTTCCAGGTTTGCGGGCACTCACAACTCTGCACCATGTCTGCTCCAGCACCCAAAACCCTCGGAGCTCAAGTGAGCCCTCCTAATTTATTATTTTTAACCCTCCTTACACATGGTAATGCTAGAGAGTCAATGGTGCTATTTTGATTTGGGCACAGCTGCTGGTGAAAGTTAAGATTATGGGGTGATGGATTAGGTCAGAGGAGAAGTGGGTTGACTTAGAAGGCCCTTTCTGGTTTGATGGGATGTTGATCAGAAAGGCCCTTATGCCTTGTGGTGTTCTGAAATGGTGGGTCTGGAAGCCTGTGCATCTGCGGGCCGGGCATGGGATGTGTTTGGGCACTGAGACCATTGCTTTCACCGGATATTACCAAACACACCTTCAGAGGACGCAGTGCATCGAGGTGGGGGAAGACAGGGCATAGGATATGTGACCTCTCCAAATATCAGTGGTTTCCATGCCCCTGAAAGTGATGGGAACTGTGTTGAGAAATCTGTTAGAGAGGCTCTAGAGTGAGGTGACAGCATTGAGTGGTGTGTTATACCTTGTCTAGTCCACTTGTGTTGGGCTTATCTGGGCCTAGGTAAGACTATGCGCTGGTCTTGATAGAACAAAGGGTCTGACAGGAGGAGTACAGAAAGGTAAGGGATGAAAGGTATGGAGGGACACCAAGACGATAAGCTTTAAAGGCCGGCAGGAGAATCTTATAGTGTATGCGGAATTGAATGGGCAGCCAATGGTGGTCTTTAAGAAGGGGTATAACTGTTGAACTTTCTAGCGTGGCAAAGAAGTCTAATGGCTGCATTTTGAAGTGATTGAAATCTTTTCAAAGAGTTTTGAGTGGAGCCTCCAAAGATAGCACTGCAATAATCTAATTTTGAGATCAGTAAGTAGAGAATGAGAGCGTGAAGAGTCACGATCAAAAAATTTGCAAACGCAGTGCAGTTGTCTGAGAAAGAAAAAATAGACTTAAGAATGGAGGTAATGTGGGGTTTGAAGGATAACTGAGAGTCACGTATTACACCAAGGTAACTGAAGGATTTGCCTGGGATGATGATGGGACCAAGAAATTGAAGCTCATGAGTGGGACGGGGGGGGGGGGGGGGACAACCTGTAATTCAACAGGTGACGGTCTTATCAGGATGGAGGACCATACGATTTCACTGTGAGCCAATGAGCTACAGTCTTCAAGCAAGGATGAATCGAGGTGATGCTTGGATATTCGTGAGTGGTGTAATATAACAGGAGAACGTTATCTGCATAAATATAAGTGGAAATACAGAAACTCTGAATAAGAGTGGCTAATGGGCTAAGGTAGAGGTTGAAATGTAGAGGAAAAGGATAGATCCCAGAGGAATACCAGAGCCAACTTTTCAAAATTATTGGGGGTGCTAAGCCCAGTGGAAATAACCCCTCCCTGGACACATACAAGGAATTTTCTCTCAATATTGGGGGTGCTCAAGCACCCACAGAGTTGGCTCCTATGAACCACAGTGCAGAGATTCAGAGTAAGCAGAGAAAACCTTGAAAGAGTATAACGATAAAAATTAAGAGAACCAATTTAGTACTGTGCTAGAAAGTCCTAGAGAAGCAAGATGAGATAGTAGAAGTGTGTGATCCGAGATTTTTTTATCAAGATGAAATTGGAACTCGCTTAGTACACTAGCAAAGTTGTTAAATCGCGGGAGGATTGTGAAAAATTACAAGAGTACCTTACGAGACTGGGAGACTGGGCGTCTAAATGGCAGATGACGTTTAATGTGGGCAAGTGCAAAGTGATGCATGTGGGAAAGAGGAACCCGAATTATAGCTACGTCATGCAAGGTTCCACGTTAGGAGTCACGGACCAAGAAAGGGATCTAGGTGTCGTTGCTGATGATACGTTGAAACCTTCTGCTCAGTGTGCTGCTGCGGCTAAGAAAGCAAATAGAATGTTAGGTATTATTAGGAAAGGAATGGAAAACAAAAATGAGGACGTTATAATCCCTTTATATCGCTCCATAGTGCGACCACACCTCGAATATTGTGTTCGATTCTGGTCGCCGTATCTCAAAAAAGATATAGTGGAATTAGAAAAGGTGCAGAGAAAGGAGACGAAAATGATAAAGGGGATGGGACGACTTCCTTATGAGGAAAGGCTAAAGCAGCTAGGGCTCTTCAGCTTGGAGAAAAGGCGGCTGAGGGGAGATATGATAGAGGTCTATAAAATAATGAGTGGAGTTGAACGGGTAGATGTGAAGCGTCTGTTTACGCTTTCCAAAAATAGTAGGACTAGGGGGCATGCGATGAAGCTACAATGTAGTAAATTTAAAACGAATCAGAGAAAAACTTTCTTCACTCAATGTGTAATTAAACTCTGGAATTCGTTGCCAGAGAATGTGGTACAGGCGGTTAGCTTAGCAGAGTTTAAAAAAAGGTTTGGCCGGCTTCCTAAAGGAAAAGTCCATAGACCAATATTAACTATGTCAAAACCTACAGGGACCTAGATCATGGGATCGTGTAACTTTATCATCTACACAGCACTTGACTATTAAATAATAAACATGGCTGACTTTACAAACAGCCACAAAATTCATTGCACATTACAGTCACATCCTGAAAACAGACCATATGGTGCTGTTGTGCAAGTCTGCCGAGTTGCTTGTTTTTGCCAATGGAAGTGAATGTTGTTTGATGCTGCAGCCTCTGCTTGGATTACAGCATCGGTGTATCAATACTTCCACATGTAAATATTGTTCATATATTTCTTAAATATTTTATTGCAGCCCTAAGACAGATGATCAGCAAAACTTGGCGGTTCTTTCTCTCTTCTGCACAGAGTTTAGAGCTCAGCTGAGCAAAGTATTAAGTATACATGCCAAAGAGATACATATTTATTAACGTAACTAAATTATTTTTTTATTTTGCAGCTTTCTCTGTGACTGTGGTCAACCAGAACTTTTTTCTACAGCTTGCCGGAGATCAGAAATTCTAATATATGAAAAGAAGAGATGAGCTGCCCATCAGAGGTGACAACGTCTCCCGTCTCCCGTGTGTAGCAATCAGTTCTTCGTTTTCCTATTCAAGCATCAAATGAAATGCAAATCTGAATTGTAAAAAAAATAAATAAATAGAGCCCTCAGGGATGACGCTACAGCGTTAGTCATGTTCCTGTTCAGCAAACTGCTGGATTTTCTTTTTTAACTGGTGTCAGTGCGGTGGAAACAGCCAAAGGTGTTACTCATGACAGGATTGTGCACGTACAACAACATTTCAGTTTGTTGTCTATTCTTTTACAGGTGTTTTTTTCTCTTTGTTCCTGTCACACATTTGTCTTAATAAGTTCTTTTTTTTTTTGTCAACACATTAGAACATTTTAGCATATGCAAATTGATTATACACTCCTTAATTCGTAGGTTTACACATGTAAAATCAACGTTGTGTGCACTATTTTCAAGACGCTCAAACGAACCAAAGCACCTTCCCCAACACACACATTCCCTAACTGATGACAGACAACAGCATGATGCTGCTTGACAGGCCCGCAAAGATTCAGGTCTGTAAGGCTATGGCATAGCTACTTCCAGATGAATAGGCAATTACAATATTTTTAAAGATGGGGAAAATAAATGGAATCTTACTAACAAACATAGTAGATGATGACGGCAGAAAAAGACCTGCACGGTCCATCCAGTCTGCCCAACAAGACAAACTCATATGTGCTAGTTTTTGTGTATATCTTACCTTGATTTGTAATTGTCATTTTCAGGGCACAGACCGTACAAGTCTGCCCAGCACTATCCCCTCCTCCCAACCACCAGCCCCGCCTCCCACCACCGGCTCTGGCACAGACCGTATAAGACTGCCCAGCACTATCCCTGCCTCCCACCACCGGCTCTGGCACAGACCGTATAAGTCTGCCCAGCACTATCCCCGCCTCCCAACCACCAGCCCTGCCTCCCACCACCGGCTCTGGCACAGATCGTACAAGTCTGCCCAGCACTATCCCCGCCTCCCAACCACCAGCCCCGCCTCCCACCACCGGCTCTGGCACAGACCGTATAAGTCTGCCCAGCACTATCCCCGCCTCCCAACCACCAGCCCCGCCTCCCACCACCGGCTCTGGTACAGACCGTATAAGTCTGCCCAGCACTATCCCTGCCTCCCACCACCGGCTCTGGCACAGACCGTATAAGTCTGCCCAGCACTATCCCCGCCTCCCACCACCGGCAGCATGGTTTACTAGAGGTAGGTCTGGTCAAACCAATCTGATTAATTTTTTTAATAGGGGGACCAGACAGTTGGATCGACGGCGAGCACTAGATGTGGCGTACTTAGATTTTGGTGAAGCCTTTGACACGGTTCCATGTAGGCAATTATTAAATAAATTGAGTGCCCTTGTTATAGACCCTAAAGTGGCTGACTAGGTTAGGAGCTGGTTCAGTGGAAGGCAACAAAGGATAGTTCGGAATGGAGTTCGCTGTAAGAAAAGGGATGCTACCAGTGGTATAATGCAAAGCCTAGTTCTTGGTCAGGATCTTTTTTTTTTTTTCAAATATCTTTGTATGACATTACGTGGAAGTTCTGTCTGGTAATTTTTGCCTCTTTGCAGACAATACCAGTAAGGTAGACATCCCTAATGGTGTCAGGGCAACGTTAGTGGGGGAGGGCAAACAGGGCATTTGCCCTGGGCCCCACAGCTCTTCTCAATATTTAGTTAATGAATGTGCAAAAAATTAAAAATTGGGAGGGAAAGACCTCATTTAGACTTGAACCACACTCTTGGAACGGTGTGAGATTGGTCAGCTGCTTTTTTTTTTATATAGACGCTGTGAACTCATGGGGAAGAGGTCCCTACGGGGACCCGTTTCTCTATGGCTTCATCTAAATTGCATAAACAATACAGGCACAAGAGATCGTCACAATAAGAGGTGAAATCTCCGGATGAAGCCATAGCGAAACGGGTCCCCGTAGGGACCTCTGCCCATGAGTTCACAGCGTCTATATATAAAAAAGCAGCTGACGATCATTTGTAAAAGCTAAGTAATATTTTACTATATACAGTTGTTGAATGAAAGGTATTGTCAATTAAAAACGTACATTTTGGGTTTCTTCAACAACAGTGAAAAAGAGGTTTTTTAGACCAATGATGACTTGTTGAACCAATCTCACACACATAGGAAATAATCCGTCCAAGAATGTGGTTCAAGTCTAAATGGGGTCTTTTCCTCCTAATTTTTAATTTTTGCACATCTATATATATAAAAGGCACCACCAACGTTCTATGAAGCTTCCAGCCGGAAGTGTGAAGCGCCAGAGATATCCGGTTTCCCCATGAGTGAAGGAAAAGAGCACAGCACGAAATCCCTCTCTCTGTAACAGTGAAGGACTCAGAGGGGGGAGGGGAGAGAGATGCCCTCACTCTCTCTGTAACACAAACACAGAACAGCAGGAAACACTGAAGGACTGGACTCGGAGGGGGGAGGGAGAGAGGGCAGAGGGCAGGGACACACACTCCCACATGCACACTCTGAAGAAAACCTTGCTAGCCCCCCCCCCCCCCCCCCCCCCGTTTCATTTGCATCAGAAACGGGGCTTTTTTACTAGTAAGTACATAAGCACCGCCATACTGGGAAAAGACCAAGGGTCCATCAAGCCCAGCATCCTGTCTCCGACAGTGGCCAATCCAGGCTTCAAGAACCCAGCAACCCCCCCCCCCCCCAAAAAAAAAAAAATAAAAAAACTTAATTCTTAATAATGTTCAATGGACTTTTCCCTCAGGAAATATTAACTAAATATTGAGAAGAGTAAAAGGTTAGTTAGTAATATACCATACAGGATTTATAGGGGTAATGCTTATATGTATGTATGGTAATAAGATCCACAGAAGATTTGGTTGTTGAAAATCGATGGAAGCCAAAAGAAAAGAGAGAATTCAAAAGTACACAGGACAAAGCAGCAAAAAAAGTATCAAGGGCCTTTGAAAGAGGAATAGCAAGGAAATCTTTAGCCAAGACCCCGCAAGGGCCGTGTTGCGGTACAAACACCAGTTTTGCTGTTTTGGTGCATTTTTAATGTAACGCACCGCTGCTTTGCGCTCAAAGATTAATTTTCTCAGTGCATTTTGAAACGGGTGCCGATTTTGATGTCTGCTGGAAAAGTGACTATTGCGGTTTTATACCAGATAGCATCCGTGCACTGAGTGGACTGGATGGACGGCAGGATATGTTCCATTGCCTAGCTGGTTAACGAATCCAATTAATAAGCCAGCTTTCACAAAGTTCAATAGATGGGAGCAATAAACATCAACAATGCATAATAACCCAACATCTGAAAACGTTCACGCTGCATAGACGAGGTGATTTTCTTGGTAATGAATCGTAGTCACAGACCTCAGTGGCGACTCGTTTCACAAGGGTAAAACACTCTTGAATTGCCTTGCCTCCTCACTGGTCTGTATAGACTTTTATTACTTTTAATTTTTTAATATTGGAAAACTACCTAGGATAGATGGTTCCTCATATGATTAAGTTATGTCCTTGGTTTTAAGTCTTCTTATGATAAAATGCAAAAATGTATAAAAAGTTTTCAAATTTATATAAAGGTCTGTGACTACAATTCATACCAAGAAATTCACCTGGTCTATGCAGTGTGAATGTTTTGAGACGTTCGGTTATTATCAGGCTTATTTTTGAAAGACAAGGGCGCCCATCTTTTGACACAAATCGGGAGATGGGCGTCCTTCTCCCAGGGTCACCCAAATCAGCATAATCGAAAGCCGATTTTGGGCATCCTCAACTGCTTTCCGTCGCGGGGATGACCAAAGTGCGTGGGGGCGTGTCGGAAGCATAGCGAAGGCAGGACTGGGGCGTGCCTAACACATGGGCGTCCTCAAGCGATAATGGAAAAAAGAAGGGCATCCCTGACGAGCACTTGGGCGACTTTACCTGGTCCATTTTTTCTTACGACCAAGCCTCAAAAATGTGCCCGAACTGACCAGATGACCACCGGAGAGAGTCGGGGATGACCTCCCCTTACTCCCCCAGTGGTCACCAACCCCCTCCCACCCTAAAAAAAACATTTTAAATATTTTTTGCCAGCCTCAAATGTCATACCCAGCTCCATGGCAGCAGTATGCAGGTCCCTGGAGCAGTTTTAGTGGGTGCAGTGCACTTCAGGCAGGCAGACCCAGGCCCATCCCCCCCCCTACCTGTTACACTTGTGGTGGTAAATGTGAGCCCTTCAAAACCCACCAGAAACCCACTGTACCCACATGTAGGTGTCCCCTTCACCCCTTAGGGCTATGGTAGTGGTGTACAGTTGTAGGGAATGGGTTTTGGAGGGGGGTTGGGGGGCTCAGCACACAAGATAAGGGAGCTGTGCATCTGGGAGCAATTTCTGAAGTCCACTGCAGTGCCCCCTAGGGTGCCCGGTTGGTGTCCTAGCATGTGAGGGGGACCGGTGCACTACGAATGCTGGATCCTCCCACGACCAAATGGCTTGGATTTGGTCGTTTCTGAGATGGGCGTCCTGGGTTTCCATTATCGCCGAAAATCAGGGATGACCATCTCTAAGGACCACCATCTCTAAGCTCGACCTAAATTTCACGATTTGGGCGTCCCCGACCATATTATCGAAACGAAAGATGGACGCTCATCTTCTTTTGATAATACGGGTTTCCCCTCCCCTTCGCCGGGACGTCCTGCGAGGACGTCCTCAGGAAAACTTGGGCGCCCCTTTCGATTATGCCCCTCCACGTATTGTAGCTGGTTAACAAGGCATAAATGGCACATCCAGAGTAGACGCTAAGTACCTCTGCCTGTTGTTGTTTGTGTTATACTAACAAAAACAACATCTGCTCGAAGTGTGTTTTCTTCACGGAAAGAAACTGCTTCTGACTGGTTAGGTCAGCTGGTTCACGGCTGCTGACTTAACCAGGAGAGTCAGCTATTAATAAAGGTCCTGTAGCTATGGTGACTCAGCTGTTTAGCCTGTGTTTTTGCTCATCTAGCTAGTGTCAGAGGCAGATTGAGTATGAGAGCGATAGTACAAGAAGTGTAAAGTTATTAATGAGTGGTATGCTGAAGCAGGGGCTACCAGATGCCCCTTGTAAAATTCTATTTTGTAAATTGCATCTCACCAAGTTCCAGAATGCAGCCAAAAGCCTCATTGATAAGAAACTAGGATAACGTCACTGGTGCCATGATGGCAAACCCAGTCTCAAAGGGAGCTACATACAGGGAAGAATTCTCTAAAGTGGGTCCCATATTGATTGCACGTGTAAAAGTTTGGCCATTTTACCGGAAGAACAGAAGAGATGCAACTGAAGTGGATGGGGTAATTCCCTTGAGACAGTCAGTTTGGTAAAACTTGAATTCATGTTGGTATAAGGCCACTTACAGGGAGCACCTGGAACTGGGACCCGACCTAGCTGGAGCCTCCCGAAGGCAGTCTCCTTTGGTCCCTTACTCACTTGGTGCCCAGTACCTTCACCAGGGGAAGAAGAGTGTTAGTGGCCTAGTGGTTTGGGTGGTGGACTTTGGTGCTGGGGAACTGAGTTCAATTCCCACTTCAGGCACAGGCAGCTCCTTGTGACTCTGGGCAAGTCACTTAACCCTCCATTGCCACAGGTACAAAATAAGTACCTGTAAGCCGCATTCAGCCTGCCATGAGTGGGAAAGCATGGGGTACAAATGTAACAAAAAAGATTACCCTTTTCTCACCCCAGGAAAAATCCAAAAGACTGCTGTGAACAGGGCTGGCTAATAAACAGGTTTTACATAGATCTGTATACACTGTCTTATGCACCTAAGAAATGAGGATTTCTTAGCACATCAATTCAGTTACCTAAAAACAAACACCAACAAATTTCAACAGTCTTGGTACTTCAGCCAGTACTTATGTACTTAAACCGATAGCATTAGTCTATAACTCAGATCTTTAGAACCGGTAACTGATAGTCTTTCACACCTTTCAAACCCTTTCAATCTTGCTTGTCAAGGTAGTAGCTGCAAGCTCCTCCCAGCTTCTTAACTAAGTCAGTGTGTGGGTGTGGCTGTATTGCCTAGGTTCCTCCTCTCCCTTCCTTGTAAGTCCACCTTCTCCCAGTCCCCTTAGATCTCACCTCTGCACTGGAGATTTGCTGGGCCGCAGCTGCTGCACTGGCCTTCCAGGATGGCTGTGCCTGTCCCTGCTGCAGCTTTCTAGAAGTTTTCCCTGGACTCTGAGAACTGCTGTCCTCCCAAGAGCTATCCTCCTTCTCTGGGCTACTAATACTAGCCATATCTAGGGAGCCCTCTCCCTTGCTGAGCCCCTAGTGCTGATTACACCCCAGAGGCCTTGTTCCTCGCTGGACTCCTAGCGCCGATCGTACCCCTGAGGCCTTGTCTCTCGCTGGTCCTTCTCCCTGCTGGGGTTCACACTTACAAGCCCTTAACAGTGCTGTGCAACCACCAGTGCCAGGGTTCCCCAATAGACCATTTTATTCTGCCCTGAGCTATTCCCAAAGGCCTCCTTGCCTTGAGCCATGCGCCCAAGGGCTGCTGCTTCTTCATCTGCCTCAGTGGCGTAGCCACAGGTGGGCCTGGGTGGGCAGCGGCCCATCCACTTAGAGCTCAGGCCCACCCATTTAGTGCTAGCTAGTGGGGATCCCAAGCTCCGCCAGCTGAAGACCTCCCCCTGATGGTGCTGAAAACACTGCTCTCCACTTCAACAGTCTAAGCTTCCTAAGCTGCTGATACTGGCCTCGTCAAATTGGGGGGGAGGGGATAACACTTGGTGCCCACCCACTTGTTGACTAGGCCCACCCAAAATCTGCTATCTGGCTATTCCCCTGCCTTGAGCTGCTCCCAAAAGTCTCTGTGCTTTGAGGGATACTCCCAATGACTGCTGCTCTTCTTGTCTTCAGGAGAACCTCTGAGGGTACTCTATCCGCTGGGGTTCAGAATTACCAGCCCTTAACAGAACCGCGGGGGGCGGGGTTAGTGACATTTTAGGCGGGGTTAGTGACATTTTGGTCAGGGTTAGTGATGTTTTGGGCGGGGCCAATGACAGGGGAGGCAGGGCCGATGACGGGGAAGGCAGGGCCGGTGACAGGGGAGGCGGGGCCGGTGACAGCAGGGGCAGGGTTAATGATGGCAGGGGCAGGGTGATGACACAGGGGTGGGGGTGTCAGGGGCGGGGTTTGGGCTGTTTTTGCGTTGGATTGGGTGGGAAAAAAATTTTCCACCTGGCAACACTGCTCTGCAACTGCCACTGAGAAGGTTTCCTCTCTAGAGAGCTATCTTTCATCTTAGCCAGAAACTGAGACCACCTACCAAAGGTGAACACAGAACTGACCTCCACAGTAAATTCCCAATCATGCTACCAATCTCCTCCTCCCCTAAACTCGTGGGGAGCAGGTATTTTAATTCCCTTATTCTGATCCAGCTCTCTCCACTCAGTGTGTGTGCATCATGGATCCCACAAGCTTTAGTTTCTTCAGTGAATTAATCCACTCATAATGTGTAAAAGAGCTCCCAGAATTCTGCCTGTGGTACCCCAATTACATGCAGGCAGAGCTGTGGGACCCACCCCCCTCCTGCAAATGTAACAATGTTCAAACAGCCACATTCCTGTGCAGATCTACTAAGGCAAACAAACAGACAGTTATGAACTCATAAAGAATAAACCTGTTTGTGTTTTAAAACACTTTATCAGGATTTCATCTCTCTCCTTATTCTCAATAAACCCACCCATGGGGGGGGGGGGGAGTTATAGATAGATAGATAGATAGATAGATAGATAGATAGATAGATAGATAGATAGATAGATAGATAGATAGATAGATAGATAGATAGATATGATCCAACCTCCCCACCTCACCATTGGTGGGTTTTATAGCCTTTCAAAGCTTTCTCCTCAAAAGTAGTAGGCTATAATATTCTCATTGAGCCCGATTTTTCATTTTAAATAATAATTCATTACTCCAACGATAATAATTCAACTTATCTTATGCAGAGATTCAATTTCCAAGGAAGCTGTGGCAGAAAACAGGTATCCAATGAACCCCCCTTCCCCGTGGGTGGCTTTTATTGAGAATAAGGAGATAGAAGAAATCCTGGTAAAGTGCTTTTACAAACAGATTTATTCTTTCTAAGGTGAACTGTCAGTTTGCTTGCCCTGGTAAAGCTGCACAGAATGAATGTGGCTGTTTACACATTGTACAACAAAGCAGTGGGTAAAAAACCAGGAGTTCCAGAGTGAAGATGAACCAAACTTTATTAATCAGTATATTGACTCGACACAACGTTGTGTTTCGGCCAAAGGGCCTACATCAGGAGTCTAAATATTTGAGTTGAGACCGATAATGATGATCCAGAATTAACAATGTTGTAAAATACAGTCTGTATTGTAGTGGTCTTAAAAAAGACCTTTGTTCTGAAGCGTGAGCCAGATCACTCGCATGAGCGTCTGGGCTGTGCAGTCTAAGAAACAGCTGATAGTGAATGACAGCCCTTTTGAGCTCACAACGTTGTGTCGAGTCAATATACTGATTAATAAAGTTTGGTTCATCTTCACTCTGGAACTCCTGGTTTTTTACCCACTGCTTTGTTGTATTGTGACTATCCGTGGGATTTCGTTGAGTTCTCCACGTTTGTGGATTCTACTACTGTTTACACATTGTTACATTGGCATAGAGGGAGTGCTGGTTCAGGGGACGAGCAGTCTGGGAAGGGCCCTATCTGAAGTCAGGAGGAGTTCACGAAGCAGCGAGAAGGCTGAAGCAGTTGGCCCGGTTTCCTCGCCCCTCCACCGGGATGTTTTGCGAGGACGTCCTTTGCAAAACTTGGGCGTCCCCTTTGATTATGCCCCTCCACGCCATACTTTGTATTGTTATTTGAATATTTTTACTGCTGTATTCCTCTTCTGTCTATTCCTCATGTTTGATTTATTCTTACTGTACACCACCCGAGTGAATTCCTTCAGAAAGGCGGTAAATAAATCTTAATAAATAAATAAAATAAGTAAATATAACATTATAAACAAAATAAGAGGCAAGGCAGGACCGGAGCTTGGCAGGAATTTGGAGAGAAGCCAGGACTGGAGCTTGGCAGGAACTCAGAGACAAGGCAGGACTTAAGCTTAGCAGGAACTAGGCAAGACTAGGTCTAAAGCAAGGCTGGGATTCGGCAAGGCAGGAACTGAAACAATAAAATCATAAGACATTCAAGCCTGGGGCCACCAAGACACAATAACTTTCACAGGACTCCTCTATGGACCTCCTATCCTCCTCCCCCCCCCCCCCCCCCCCCCCCCCCGCTCTACTCACATAACTACCACCACACCAACAATTCCCACCAACTTGGTATCCTATACTTACCTATCCATTTGAATTTTCCTTCTCCTCTCCTTTGTAGCAGTGCTAACTTGCAGGTTCAGCTGAGGTTAAAAATGGTGGCTAGCATCAACAGAGGATGAGGAATCATTCAAATGGATAGGCAACCATGAGTGACCATCAAGCTCCTATAGCAGAGAGAAGAATCCCAAAATGATGTTCTCCCATTGTCAGTGGCACACCTAGCTTGTTCATCACCCGGGGCGGGTTGCTGCTGCACACGCCCCCCAGCATATCAACCCCAAGGCATTCCACCCCCCCCCCCACCTCGAAATGCATCACACCCCCTGAAACACATCATACCACCACCTTTTCTCCTAGCAAGGGGGTACGTGGAGCAGGCACGTGGCTGTTGGCTCTGCCGGTCCCCTGCCCTGGAACAGGTAATAACGGCAGAGGGGGCAGGGCACCAGCATGACCAAATTGTGCGCACAACTTAACTAATTAACAAGCCAATCAGTGGTGATAATTGGTATTTATCAACTAATTAGTGGCATTAATTGCTTTTTAATTAGAATTTACACACTTTAGGCATAGTTTATAGAATCAAGCTAACAGCGTGGTTTTTCAGTGCCATTTTGTCAGGTTCTCAGGTTCAGAGCCCGCGGGGCTGGGCTCTGGAGCAAACGTGAGCCCTTGGGCTGCTGACGAGGAGCGACAGCAGCAGGCAAAACCCACCAACCAACACTGGGTAAGCACACCGGCAGGGACTGCAGGCACTGCCCAGCGAACCGGAACACATGGACTGGAATCCCCCAGACTGGAGGACACCGGACTGGAACACTGGACTGCAATCCCCCGGACTGGAACACACACCGGACCGGAACACACTGGACCGGAGCACACTGGACTGGTCCCCCGGGCTGGAGGACACAGGACTGGAACACGGGACTGGAGCACACTGGACTGGTCCACACAGCTTCACCTGCACTTAGCTACTAAGCCCCCCAGGAGTTGAGCTCATGGGTTTGAGTAGCCGGCAGGACTTACTGGACGACACAGGGACCAGGACTAGAACAAGCTGTAACTGAAGTGCACCTAACTCCTAAAGTGACCAAAAGTGTTCCTAAGCCCAGCACCAACAGAAAAGCTCCTAAGCCCTCCACTAACAGCAGTGCTCCCAACAGAAACTAACAGGGGTGCCCCTACGCCTACACTAACAGAAGTGCAGGGAAACCACAAGGGAAAAGGAAGGGAAGACAAATGCCAGACCTTAACACTGGTACTTCCTAAGCACCAAGCTGCAGCAGCTAAACATGGGTTCACCCCCCCGGTGCTTCCTAAGCACCAAGCTACAGCAGCTAAACACAGGTCATGAGGAAAAGCGGGGAAAGCACAAGGAAACAAGCAGGAAAGCCAAATACCCAAACATCAAAAGGTGCTTCCTAAACACTTACTAACAAGGGTGCTCCCAGCACCAAACTCCAGCACTGCACTAACAGCAGTGCTACACACCGTAACAAAAGGGAAAAACAGGGAAGTCAAAACACACAAGTCACAAGTGCACGCTGCACTAAACTAACCTGGACCTAAAGCAAGTAGCCAGAAGCAAACGTTGCGAAGGCCCTGAAGGAAAGAACCCACTTTCTTATCAAGGCCCTCCCTGATGATGTCACACTCCCTAGACCCAGGCAACAGCACACTAACCCAGAGAGCACACTGAAAACCATAGAGGCCCAACCCACACCAATGCAACACCGTGAAACACTTGAAGCCAGTACACCCAAAGAGAGTTAGAGCAACTCAGACTACCCACACAGGTGCAGCAGTGTTGCCAGGTGGGCGGTTTTCGCGACCCGCCGCAGGAAATTTAGCCCGCGGCGGGTTGCGGTTTTTTGGGCTTCTTTTTTGGTTTTTGGGCAGTTTTTTTGGCGGTTTTTTCGGCCGCGGGGGCGGGGTTAGTGACGTTTTGGGCGGGGGCCGATGGCGTTCTGGGCGGGGCCGATGACAGGGGGAGGCGGGGCCGATGACATGGGAGGCGGGGCAGATGACGACGGGGGCGGGGCTGATGACAGCGGGGGCAGGGTTGATGACGGCGGGGGCGGGGGTGATGACGCGGGGTGGGGGTGTCGGGGGCGGGGTTTGAGTTTGGGCGGGTTTTGGGCTGGATTTAGGCTGTTTTGGGTGGGAAAAAAATTTTCCACCTGGCAACCTTGAGGTGCAGTATAGTGAAACAATTAGAGCCCTGCTGCTGGAAGCTGCCAGCACAGAGAGACAGAGCCAGCTCAGAAAGGACAGACAAAGAAACAGAAGCCAGCTAAGAAGCTGACCCCCAGGAAAGAGGTAAGTTTGAGAGGGGTTCTGACCCCAATCATAACACATTTATGCAAGTTGGCCCTTAACGGCCTAAATTTAGATGTTATATTGAACCGCATAAAAGTCAGTCCTATCATTACTTAACTGTTGCTTAGGCAGTTAAGTGCTAAATATCACACTTACCGGCATAAGAGAGCCATCCACATAAGCCGAATATTGAATGCTGGTGCCTGCACACGGCATGGCATTGAATATCTAGAAATAATGCTGGCAGCACCTTAAACCCCTTGACCCCTAAATTAACACAAGACCTATCCATCTTCCGAAGGCTACTGAAGACAGATCTTTTCAAGAAGGCTTACCACAAACACCCATATTAGATACTAAATAATAATACTACACATGATCTATACAAAACCGATCTCTTATCACATGACTGATTAACCTCTTTGATTATAATGATCAAGCAATACCACTTTAAACCTTATGCTGAATAGGGTCTATCTATAATCGATGACCTAATGTATGTTACAATCCAATTTATTACTCAGGAACCTTCATGCAATACCATAATCTATTCTTCTTTACCATGTATATATGCACATGGTGTATATATATACCATGATCTGTTCCTTATATGTTATGTTCCATGTATGTTACAAGATAGGACCCGAAGTGGTGAACTGGATTAGGAACTGGTTAACGGACAGAAGCCAGAGGGTGGTGGTGAATGGAGTTCGCTCGGAGGAGGGAAAGGTGAGTAGTGGAGTGCCTCAGGGATCGGTGCTGGGACCGATTCTGTTCAATATATTTGTGAGTGACATTGCCGAAGGGTTAGAAGGTAAAGTTTGCCTATTTGCGGATGATACTAAGATCTGCAACAGAGTGGACACCCGGGAGGGAGTGGAAAACATGAAAAAGGATCTGAGGAAGCTAGAAGAATGGTCTAAGGTTTGGCAATTAAAATTCAATGCGAGGAAATGCAAAGTGATGCACTTAGGGAATAGAAACCCTCGGGAGATGTATGTGTTAGGCGGGGAGAATCTGATAGGTACGGACGGGGAGAGGGATCTTGGGGTGATAGTATCTGAGGATCTGAAGGCGACGAAACAGTGTGACAAGGCGGTGGCCGTAGCTAGAAGGTTGTTAGGCTGTATAGAGAGAGGTGTGACCAGCAGAAGAAAGGAGGTGTTGATGCCCCTGTATAAGTCGTTGGTGAGGCCCCACCTAGAGTATTGTGTTCAGTTTTGGAGGCCGTACCTTGCGAAGGATGTAAAAAGAATCGAAGCGGTGCAAAGAAAAGCTACGAGAATGGTAAGGGATTTGCGTTACAAGACGTATGAGGAGAGACTTGATGACCTGAACATGTATACTCTGGAAGAAAGGAGAAACAGGGGTGATATGATACAGACGTTCAAATATTTGAAAAGTAGTAATCCGCAAATGAACCTTTTCCGGAGGTGCGAAGGCGGTAGAACGAGAGGACATGAAATGAGATTGAAGGGGGGCAGACTCAAGAAAAATGTCAGGAAGTATTTTTTCACGGAGAGAGTAGTGGATGCTTGGAATGCCCTCCCGCGGGAGGTGGTGGAAATGAAAACGGTAACAGAATTCAAACATGCGTGGGATAAACATAAAGGAATCCTATTCAGAAGGAATGGATCCTAAGGAGCTTAGCCGAGATTGGGTGGCAGAGCCAGCCGGTGGTGGGAGGCGAGGATAGTGCTGGGCAGACTTATACGGTCTGTGCCAGAGCCAGTGGTGGGAGGTGGGGCTGGTGGTTGGGAGGCGGGGATAGTGCTGGACAGACTTATACGGTCTGTGCCCTGAAGAGGACAGGTACAAATCAAAGTAGGGTATAAACAAAAAGTAGCACATATGAGTTTGTCTTGTTGGGCAGACTGGATGGACCATGCAGGTCTTTTTCTGCCGTCATTTACTTTGTTACTATGTATGTATGCACCTTAAAGTAATACCATATGTAATTCCGTTACCCGGAAATGGCAACCGCCATTAAGGCAAATGTAAGCCACACTGAACCTGGAAATTGGTGGGAAAATGTGGGATACAAATGCTACAAATAAATAAAATAAATGAATAAAATACTGTATAGAGGTATCTGCACAAGGATCTTATATTGACCCAGGGATCAGAGAGCAATGAGTCTGTACTTAGATTATCCTGCAAACACAGATCCTTTCCCTGTCTGGGGCTGTTCAAACAGCAACTGAATCAGCACAAGATGAGAGCTGAAGATAAGATGATGTTTTCTCAGCAGAACGCCATGAACGCTACAGAAAGGGCTGCTGATTTCCTCAAAAGCCTTTCTGAAAAGATTATTAAAGAGCTTGTTAGCCTGGCATGAGGTAGTGAAGTGGCCTGACTTTTCCAGCCCAACGCCATTAACGGCAGACAGTCATCACATGCTGTCCTCACATAACACGATGAAAGCTTTCCCCAGGTCTTCATGGTGTAAATTAAAAAGCTGGTCATTTTTCATTATTACAGCCTTTACCGGATATTGTTGGGTTTAACAAGGATTCTTGCAGGCTCTGGTACATTTTGGGCAGCTGAAATGTCTGTTGCATGGGAGTTTTGGATCCCATATGTGTCTCGTCTATACAAGCGCTAATAATTAAGGCCCCATTTTACTAAGGCACACTCACATTTTTAGCGTACGCTAGAATTGGGCAGACGCTAAACGTTAGAGATGCCAATGCATTCACCACGGTGAACCTTTTTCAGGGGATATGGTGGTATACCAACAATAAATTGATACTGATATTGTTGTTAGCACCCAACTATTGAGGGTTAAGAGGACGTTAACCAATTAATTCGCATGTACACCTCAGCAGCACCCCCCAAATTGGGGTGTCATCCTATATAATAATTCTCACCACCAGCGTTCTAATGTGGGACTGCCTGTGTCCGTGGCTCCTGGAGTTGCTGAGCTAGGCTCCGTAGCCAGGCTGACGTCACTCACAGCTGATTCCCAGGCAGGGAGAGGAGCGTGTTTCCTTACTCCTCCCCCTGCCTGGGAATCAACTGTCAGTGCGCCGCTTCCTGCCACTTCAAAGCAAGTGGCAGGGAGCGGCGCATCAAAAAACTACAAGCGCGGCACCACAGAACCCCCCCCCCCAGCGCATCACCCAAGCCCCCCCAGCACATCAAACACCCCCCCCCCCCCCCCCCCCCCGAAGCACATCAAACACCCCCCTCCCCCCACCCGAAGCCCATCAACACCCCCCCCCCCCCCCCGGGCACATCAACCCCCTCGCCACCCGCAGCTGCCACTGGTAACACTGTCCGGACGCTGCTGCTTCTCCTGTTGAGCAGCAGTGGCCGCTACAAAAAGAAAAAAAAAACATAAATGTTTTTAAACCCAGCCCAAATCATTCGCAAATGCCAAGTCTTAAAACGCAGCCTCTGCAGCCGCTCCTCCTCTCGCCTCCACGTCACTGCCCTTGGAGTAAGACCCCGGAGGAGCGCAGCGACGTGACAGGCAAGAGGAGGAGCGGCTGCAGAGACTGCGTTTTAAGACTTGGGCATTTGCGAATGATTTGGGCTGAGTTTAAAAACATTTATCGTTTTTTTTTCTTTTTGTAGCGGCCGCTGCTGCTCAACAGGAGAAGCAGCAGCGGCCAGATAGCGTTACCACTGGCAGCTGCGGGTGGCGAGGGGGTTTGATGCGCCGGGGGGAGGGGAGGGTCGCTGGACATGGGTGGCTGCAGGGGGGGGCAGGGGAGAGGGAGGTGGGGAGGGGGTCCTGAGACCAGAGAGGTGGAGGTAGGGAGGGGGGTCCTGCGAGAGGTGGGGTGGGGGCTCACACTCACTCACTGTCTCTCACATACACTCTCTCTGACACACTCCCTGTCTATCACACTCTATCTCTCTGTCACACACACACAGTCTCACACACACAGACACTCTGTCTCTCACACACTCTCTCTCCCAAACATACACACTTCGAGGAAAATCTTGCTAGCGCCCGTTTCATTTGTGTCATAGACGGGCCTTTTTTACTAGTATATACATAAGAACATAACAGTAGCCATATTGGGTCAGACCAATGGTCCATCTAGCCCAGTATCCTGTTTCCAAGCCAGGTCTCAAGTACCTGGCAGAATCCCAAATAGTAGCAACATTCAATGCTACAAATTCCAGGACAAGCGATTGCTTCCCCATGTCTGTCGCAATAGAAGACTATGGACTTTTCCTCCATAATTTGTCCAAACCTTTTATAAGCCCAGATACGCTAACTGCTGTTACGTTACCACATCCTTCGGCAAAGAGTTCCAGAGCTCAACTATTAATTAAGTAAAAAAATATTTCCTCCTATTTGTTTTAAAAATATTTCCATGGAACTTCCTCGAATGTCCCCTAATCTTTGTACTTTTGGAATGTTCTACACCACTCAGGATCTTGTAGACCTCAATCATATCTCCCCTCATCCATCTCTTTTCTAAGCTGAAGAGCCCTAACCTCTTTAGCCTTTCCTCATACGAGAGGAGTCCCAGCCCCTTTATCATTTTGGTCGCTCTCCTTTGAACAGGGGGAAAGTATGCAGTCTTTCAACAACTTTCAACAACATTCAACAACTTCGCTCCTATGATGACAAAATGGCCAAACAATAACAAATAAAATGAACATTCCCAGCAATGACACAGGAAACAAGACAAATGAATATTTTCTGGATGTCTATCCCTACTAATAATAGGCCTATGTGGTCTTATAAAACATATGTATAACATGCGATGAAGCTACAATGTAGTAAATTTAAAATGAATCGGAGAAAATTGTTCTTCACTCAACGTGTAATTAAACTCTGGAATCCGTTGCCAGAGAATGTAGTAAAGGCGGTTAGCTTAGCGGAGTTTAAAAAAGGTTTGCCCGGCTTCCTAAAGGAAAAGTCCATAGACCGTTATTAAATGGACTTGGGGAAAATGCACTATTTCTGGGATAAGCAGTATAAAATGTTTTGTACATTTTTGGGATCCTGCCAGGTATTTGTGACCTGGATTGGCCACTGTTGGAAACAGGATGCTGGGCTCGATGGACCTTTGGTCTTTCCCAGTATGGCAATACTTATTACCTTATGTACTTATCTTTGCAAATTTTTTACATTGACTCAAAAAAAAGAAGGTTGCATGGTACGCCAAGAACCTAGTTTTCTCTTGGGTTAATTTGGCTATGCAATCTTTTTCATTACCATTGCTAGTTATTCATATATTTAATTATCAGGACAAGTAGCCTTAAAGACTTGGGGGATCTTTTACTAAAGCACGCTCATGTTTTGCTTTGTGTGACTGGCCTTATCTTTCCTGTCCTAATATTGTAGTTCCTTTCTGTCCTTTTAAATTTTATTAGGTCAACCACTTTGATCTGCTAAGCAAGCAAAGGCAATATCGCAAATGCCAATAAACTAAACCGAACTAAACTTTTTACCGCAATTTGAAAAAAAGGGCCCCAAGATATGCGGAGTAGGAGTAAAGAAACACCTATTCCAAAGCGTAGAAGTCAATCGTGTCATGCCTTGAGGATCTGAGCCGAGACTCCAGCTATTTAAATTATTTTGCAAAAGGGAGCAATGAGTGATCAGATTTGCCTCTGACATTAAAATATTCAAAGTTGTTAACACAAAAGCAGACTGTGAGGAACTGCGGAAGGACCTCGCCAGACTGGAGAAGTGGGCGTCAAAATAACAGATGACATTTAATGTAGAAAAATGCAAAGTGATGCATACAGGAAGAAAGTCATCATAACATACTTACACAATGCTAGGTTCTGTATTAAAAGTCACTAGTCAGGAAAAGGGTCTTGTAATGACTGTGGACAGTGCACTGAAATCCTCAGTTCAGTGTGTGGCGGCAGTGAAAATAGCAAATGTAATGTCAACAATGATCTAGGAAATGTATGAATAATATAAAAAGAGAAAACCAAAATGTCTCTAGCACCAGTGTGCAATATCTTTATCAAAAAGGATATGGAGAAGCAGAAAAGGTGGAAACAGAGAAACATGACGGCAGATAAAGGCCATATGACCCATCCAGTCTGCCCATCCTCTGTAACCCCAAATTCTTCCTGTTCCTAAGCGATCCCAGCAGGGGCGTATCTGAGGTTCGGCGGTAGGGGGGCAGGGGCTAGAGTGAGGGGGCACATTATAGCCCTCCCGGCCGCCGCCCCCCCCTACCGCCGTCAACCCTCCCCTACCGCTGTCAACCCTCCCCCGCCTACCGCTGTCACCTACCCCCGCCGAGGTCCACTTCCTCCGGTCCGGTGCCTTTAAAAATGTTACTTCAGCTGACGGGGGACCCCCAACCCCCGCCAGCCCAGCCGAGGTCTTGTTTTTAAGAAGTTCTTCCATCCTCGTGCTATTGAAAACTGCCTGCCTGCATCCCTTCCAGTTTCGGACTGAGTCTGACGTCGCAGCACGTTGACGTCCTGCACGTACAATGTGCTGCGACGTCAGACTCAGTCCGAAACTGGAAGGGATGCAGGCAGGCAGTTTTCAATAGCACAAGGATGGAAGAACTTCTTAAAACAAGACCTCGGCTGGGCTGGCGGGGGTTGGGGGCCCCCGCCAGCTGAAGTAATACTTTTAAAGGCACCGGACCGGAGGAAGCGGACCTCGGTGGGGGCGGTAGGCGGGGGAGGGTTGACGGCGGTAGGGGGGTCCAGGGCGAAATCTGCGGGGGCCCAGACCCCTGTGGCCCCCACGCAGATATGCCCCTGGATCCCACATGCTTATCCCATGCCCTTTTAAATTCTGGAACAGTCCTCGACTCCACCACCACCACCGGGAGGCCATTCCACGCCTCCACCACCCTTTCTGTGAAATAATACTTCCTTAGGTTACTCCTAAGCCTATTCCCTCTTAATTTTGTCATATGCCCCCTCATTCCAGAGCTCTCCTTCATTTGGAAAAGGCTCTCTTCCTGTACATAAATGCCCTTGAGACATTTAAACGTTTCTATCATGTCTCCTCTCTTCCAGCGTATACATGTTGAGGTTCATAAAGGGAAAGGGAAATGGGATTTGATATACCACTTTTCTGAGGTTTTTGCAACTACATTCAAAGCGGGTTACATATATTCAGGTACTTATTTTGTACCAGGGGCAATGGAGGGTAAAGTGACTTGCCCAGAGTCACAAGGAGCTGCAGTGGGAATCGAACTCAGTTCCCCCGAATCAAAGTCCACTGCACTAACCACTAGGCTACTCCTCCACTGGAGCTGATACTGTGATGTCATAATGCCTCATTCCACCAATGCCTGAGCCAACCTCATCAGTGATGTCACAATGGCTCAACTGTCCTATACTTGGCTCACTTTCCCCCCTTAGTGTGAAGAGTCAGTTTCTGGTAACAAGAACTGATATTGTGATGTCACAATGCCTCATTTCACCAGTGCCTACCTCATCAGTGATGTCACAATGGCTTGATTGTCCTGTCCTTGGCTCACTTTTATTATATATGACAGTGGTTTAAGGGGAAAGGGAAATGGGACTTGATATACTGCCTTTCTGAGGTTTTTTTTGCAACTACATTCAAAGCAGTTTACATATATTCAGGTACATATTTTGTACCAGGGGCAATGGAGGGTTAAGTGACTTGCCCAGAGTCACAAGGAGCTGCAGTGGGAATCAAACTCAGTTCCCCAGGATCAAAGTCCACTGCACTAACCACTAGGCTACTCCTCATGAAAACATGATAAAAGCAAAACTAAACAGGCTAGGACTCTTAGTGGTCCTTTTACTAAGGTGCACTGAAAAATGGCTTACGGTAGTGCAGGTACGGGTTTTGGGTGCGCGCTGATCCATTTTTCAGCGCCCCTGTAAAGAAGGGCTTTTAAAATTTTTTTGTCGAAAATGGACATGCGGCAAAATCGAAATTGCCGCACGTCCATTTTGGGTCTGAGACCTTACCACCAGCCATTGACCTAGTGGTAAAGACTCACGCAGTAACCGGGCGGTAATTACCTACGTGAGTCAAGAGCCACTGGGCGCGCGTCCTATACACATGTCCGAAAATAAAAATTATTTTTCGGACGCATGCCAAAAATGAAATTACCGCAAGATCCATGTGGTAGCCATGAGGTAACTCCATTTTGGCGCACCTTGGGTGCACGTACGTAGATGCTTACACGGCTTAGTAAAAGAGCCCCTTAAGCATGAAGAAGAAATGACTGAGAAGGGGATATGACAGAGGTTTATAAAATCATGTTACTTCCTATCTTATTCTCAATTTATATAATTGCTTTTTATTGCACTGTAGCCTTACTACAGATTTATGTAAGCCACTTTGAGCCCCTGTTCTATAACGCTGCACAGAAATTTTAAGAACCCCCCCAACCCACCTATTCACCTCCAATGGTCACGCCCCCTTTTGGGTTATACGCTATAGGATTTGGGTACACACCATTATAGAATAGCACGTAGCAAACTAGACGCCCAATTCCAAATTAGTGCCAATTAGCAAATATCAGAGCCACTATATATAGAAGCCAGTGTTTGTAGCTGAATATTAGCACTAAATATTGATTGGGGGGGTGGGGAAGAAGCAGCACAGTCACATCTACAAAACTGAGGGGCCCTTTTACTAAGCCATGTCGGCGCCTATGCGCACCAAATGCGCACCAATTTGGAACTACTGCCTAGCTACCGTGTGGCCTGGGCGGTCATTTCATGTTTTATGTGCATCCACTATGCGCACCGGAAACTTTCCAGTGCGCGGCACTAACCGGGCAGTAATCGGCAGTGTACGTGCGCTGATGATTACCACCTGGTTAATGTGTGAGACCTTACCGCTCACTCAATGAGTGGCGGTAAGGTCTCAGGCCCAAAATGGACGCGCGCCAATTTTTATTTTGCCACACGTCCATTTTCGGCCCCCAAAAAAGGCTTTTTTTTTTTTGCAGGTGTGCTGAAAGATGGACCTGCGCCCGTCCAATACACGCGGCTACACCAGCACAGGCCATTTTTCAGCGTACCTTAGTAGAAGGACCCCTGAAGCATTTATCAAGTTAAGCAGCTCAGGTTTCACCCATATAAATGTGAAAAAAACCCCCCAAAGGATAACCAAATTATGCATCCCCCACTCACCAGCAAACGCATAACTTGCTTTGAGTTCTGGGCGCATTTATTTCCTGATCCACCAACGCACTCAGTGGCTGCAAAAGCTACGCACACAGTGGAATTCATCCATTTTAAGTGGTTCTAAAAATTGTTCCCCAAATACCTGGCAATGAGCTCACAGTGAAGGAGATGTGGGATGCTGTTGACGTTTCAGAGACATCAGATAATAGATGCTCATTTTTTTTTTTTAAATGTCATTTCTTTTCAGCATTTATTAAATTATAGCAATATTTTAAGGATAATAGCACGCCGCATTATCTACCTTTTTATATAATTTATGATTCAAAAATGATTTGCATGTACTTTTCTGTTACCAGCGTAAAGACTTTTCTTAGCCTGACATCAGGATTGTTAAATTATTTGCAATGCCCTCAGAAACTTGAATTAGCAATTCTGACAAGAAAAAGATTTATTCAGGTACGTGCTATTAGCTTTAGCTAACTAAGGATCCTTTTTATTAAAGATGTATTAGGATTAACATAGACACTTTTTTAATTCATTTAAGCAAAATGAATTGTGAATACTTATGAAAGTTATGCAAATCTACAGTAGCTAAAAGCTGAAAACCATGTGCTATTTCTGTTCTCCTAGAAATTGTATTCACCCAAACCCAAGTCGTAAAAATCACAATCTTGGATCATGGCCCTAATGTCACCGTTAGCATAGCGTGCAATAAACCCACCTCCTCAATCATGATTGCTGACCTGTGACCCTCTCAGACGCTGAAAAAAGATCCAATGGTAGGTTTGGTGATGACCACATGAATTAAATGATATGACAGCGTGCTAGGGGTGGGAAGTACCACCGGGCTGCTGAGGTAGCCCGGTGGTACTTCCTGTTCAGCGAATGGTAAGCCCGCCGCTTAGTAAAAGGGTCCCTAAGAGTATTATAAAGTGATGTGCGTAAATTCTAAGTCACATAATTATTATATTATTATATTATTAGCAAAATTCGCCCATTCCTCTCTGAACAGACCACCGGAACCCTCGTCCACTCGCTCGTTACCTCTTGTCTTGACTATTGCAACCTTCTCCTCGCTGGCCTCCCGCTTAGCCACCTATCCCCCCTTCAATCTGTCCAAAATTCCGCCGCACATCTTATCTACCGCGCGAACCGATACTCTCATATCACCCCTCTCCTCAAGTCGCTTCACTGGCTCCCGATCCGCTACCGTATACAGTTCAAGCTTCTCCTATTGACCTTCAAGTGCACTCAATCTGCAGCCCCCCATTACCTCTCTACCCTCCTCTCCCCATATGTTCCCACCCGTAACCTCCGCTCTCAGGACAAATCACTCCTTTCTGTACCCTTCTCCACCACCGCTAACTCCAGACTCCGCCCCTTCTGCCTCGCATCACCTTATGCCT
This sequence comes from Microcaecilia unicolor, assembly GCF_901765095.1. Taxonomy (NCBI): domain Eukaryota; kingdom Metazoa; phylum Chordata; class Amphibia; order Gymnophiona; family Siphonopidae; genus Microcaecilia; species Microcaecilia unicolor. The sequence goes on from NW_021963241.1 coordinate 426,422, forward strand.
GGAACAGACTTCCTGAGCCCATACGCCATGCGCCCTCCCTGCCCATTTTCAAGTCCTTACTCAAGGCCCATCTCTTCTCCCTGGCTTTTGGTGCCTAACCACCTTCCCATTCTTGATACCTACACTGACTACATAGTTTTTACCTTTAGATTGTAAGCTCTCTTGAGCAGGGACTGTCCTTCCCCATGTTTAAACTTGTACAGCACTGCGTAACCCTGGCAGCGCTATAGAAATGCTAAGTAGTAGTAGTAGTAAAAGTAGGTGTGGTTATAGATGTGGAATGGACAGGTCAGGGGCATTTCTAAAATCTATGCACGTTGTTGTAGAATGAACCTACTCTGCGCCTAATTTACACGGTGGGATTTATACCAGGTTTTAGTTGGCGTGATTAACCGTGACTAAATTTAGTCATGTGGAGCAGCACTGAGCATATTCTATAACGTATGCATAAATTAAAGCATACGTTATAGAATACGCTTTGTCTTCCATGCAGGGGCGTAGCCAGATGGCCAATTTTGGGTGGGCCTGAGCCCAAGTTGGGTGGGCATGGGATTCGCCTCCTGGTCCTCCTCTGGTTTGCTCCTCTCTCCACCCTTCCCTGCCCATAAACCCCAAATATTAAATACTTGAGCTGGCGAGGATCCCCAAACCCTGCCAGCAGAAGATTTCCACCTCCTCCTCCTCAAGCAGCCAGCACTCTTCCAAATGGTGGCTGGCAGCACTTGCCTCAATCTGATGCTCCTGCCGGCAGGCCATGCATGCTCAGTGCTTTTGCATGTGCAGAAGGGCAGTCTCAGCGTCAGCTCAAGGCAAGTGCTACTGACTGACATTTGGAAGAGCGCTGGCTGTTCAAGGAGAGAAAACCTTCAGCTGGCAAGGTTTGGGAATCCCCACCAGCCACAGCAATATTGTCACAATTTTTGGTGGGCCTGAGTCCACCCAAATCATTCCAGTGAAAGCATTTTTACACCAAAACACTGAGGGGTCCTTTTACAAAGGCACGATGAAAAATGGCCTGCGGTAGTGTAGGCGCGGGTTTTGGGCACGCGCAGAATCATTTTTCAACGCACCTGCAAAAAAAAGGCCTCTTTTTTTTCTGCTGAAAATGGACGTGCGGCAAAATCAAAATTGCCGCCCGTCCATTTTGGGTCTGAGATCGTCCCGCCAGCCATTGACCTAGTGGTAAAGACTCACGCGGTAACCGGGCGGTAATGACCTATGCGCGCCAAATGCCACTTGGCGGCCATCCGTTACGCGTGCCCGAAAATAAAACATATTTTTCAGACGCGCGTATCAGACACGTGCCAAACATGAAATTGCCACAAGAGCCACGCGGTAGTCGGGCAGTAACTCCATTTTGGCGCACGTTGGGCGTGCATAGACACTTACACAGCTTAGTAAAAGGACCTTTGAAGCACTTTTTGTTCTAAATTACCTCTGAAGTTTTGCTTTACACCATATAGATTTTCCGTGGAAGTGCTTAAAATCACCAGATAAAATATAGCTAGCTATCTTAAATAAGGACATTTCCAGCTGCAATCATTTCTATAGGTGAAAATTCAACTATATCTAGTTGGTCAAAAGTTGGCTTTTAGATTTGTTAATCCCCTATTGTCCATCGTGATGACTGAAATCTCAGACTCAGCTTGACTTGAATTTGCCTTCTTTTATTTGGCACCTGCACTGTGGAATTTTCTCTCTCTCACTAATTCTGGCTGGAATCCCATTTGGATCATCTTTAAAAGAGCATAACCCCCCCCCCCCCCCCCCCCCAATATTCAAAGGCATCCAGGTTCGGCACCTGACCTGATCAGTTAAATGCCACATAGACAACTATCTGCTGATATTCAGGGGGACATGGTTGACCATGTTCTGCTGAATATTGCCAGTTAGAAGCTAGGAAATAGCTGGTTATATTGAGCGATATAACCAGCTATTCGCCAATTTTCGGCACATCGCCGCTTAACTTTAGTGGCCATATTTGCCCACATGAAAGGCAGTCCTGTCTTTCTCCAGTTTGACTTTGATCGGCCAGCTCTGAATATCGTCTTGGCCAGTCAAAGTCAAACCAGCCAAAAGTAAATTGGAAACATCCCGACACTGGCTATCCAGTTTTAGCACCGACTGCAAGAGTTAGCCAGGCTATGCTATGCTATGCTAATCGGCCCCACAGTGTTGTATAGTAACTAAGTACATGTAACTAGTTACTGTACTTAAGTATAAATTTTGTCACTTTTACTTGTAAAGAAGTACAGGAAACATTTATTACTTTTACTTTTACCAAAGTAATAATTTCACCAATTTTTATTACTTTTACTCAGTTACCTCTGATGCTTGCAGTTAAAAGTAAAAAGTACATACTGTAAGTATTGCCACCCTGGGACAGACCAAAGGTCCATCAAGCCCAGCATCCTGTTTCCAACAGTGGCCAATGGCAAGATCCCGAAAAAGTTCATACATTTTATGCTGCTTATCCTGGAAATAGCAGTGGATCTTCCCCAAGTCAATTTAATAATGGTCTATGGACTTTTACTTTAGGAAGCTGTCCAGGCCTTATTTAAACCCCGCTAAGCTAACCACCTTTACCACATTCTCTGGCAACGAATTCCAGAGTTTAATTACATGTTGAATGAAGAAAACCTTTCTCCAATTTGTATTAAATTTACTACTTTGAGCTTCATCGCATGCCCCCTAGTCCTAGTATTTTTCGAAAGAGAAAACAAACGATTCATGTCTACCTGTTCCACTCCACTCATTGTTTTATAGGCCTCTATCATATCTCCCCTCAGCCGTCTTTTCTCCAAGCTGAAGAGCCCTAGACACTTCAGTCTTTCCTCATAGGGAAATCGTCCCATCCCCTTTATCACTGTACCTTTTCTAATTCCACTATATCTTTTTTGATATGCGGCGACCAGAATTGAACACAATATTCGAGGTGCGGTTGCACCATGGACCGATACAGAGGCATTATAGCGTTCTCACTTTAGTTTTCCATTCCGTTCCTAATAATACCTAACATTCTATTTGCTTTCTTAGCCGTCACAGCACACTGAGCAGAAGGTCTCAACGTATCATCAACAAGAACACCGAGATCCCTTTATTGGTCGGTGACTCCTAACATGGAACCTTGCATTACATAGCTACAGTTTGGGTTCCTGTTTCCCACATGCATCACTTTGCACTTGTTCACATTAAACGTAATCTGCCATTTAGGCGCCCAGTCTCCCAGTCTCGTAAGGTCCTCTTGTAATTTTTCACAATCCTCTTGTGATTTAACAACTGAATAACTTTGTGTCGTCAGCAAATTTAATTACCTCACTTGTTACTCCCATCTCTAGGTCATTTATTAATATGTTAAAAAGCAGCGGTCCTAGCACGGACCCCTGAGGAACCCCACTAACTACCCTTCTCCATTGAGAATACTGACCATTTAACCCTACTCTCTGTTTTCTATCTTTTAACCAGTTTTTAATCCGCAATAGAACACTACCTCCTCTCTCATGACTCTCCAATTTCTTCTGGAGTCTTTCATGAGGTACTTGGTCAAACGCCTTTTGAAAATCCAGATATACAATATAAACTGGCTCACCTTTATCCACATGTTTGTTTACCCCTTCAAAGAAATGTAATCGATTGCTGAGACAAGATTTCCCTTCACTAAATCCATGTTGGCTTTGTCTCATTAATGCATGCTTTTGAATATGCTCTGTAATTTTGAGTGAGAGTGCAGCCTGGAATAGAATAAAATGGGCCTGGGGGGGGGGGGCGGAATTGGATTCTAGACCCCAAACAGATTCTGCAACACTGTCTGCTCAAAGCGACTATCGTGTTGGGTATCCTGCTCAAGGCAGTAATGAGATGTGAATGTGTGAACTGAAGACCATGGGGCTCATTTTCAAAGCAATCTGCCAGCCAATTAGAGATAGTGCTTTTTCCGATGGTGACCCCCATCCTGTTGGGATCAAAAGAATCAAAAAGTTGGGTGGACTGTCTGTGAGGCTTTGTCCACTCCACGTAGTAGATCAATGCTCGCTTGCAGTCCAAGGTGTGCAAGGTGCTCTCGCCAGGATGGGCATGAGGTTGGGGGAAGAATGTTGGCAAGACAATCAACTAGTTCAGATGGAACTCTGACACAAACTTTGACAGGAACTTAGGGTGTGTGCAGAGGACTACTCTGTTGTGATGAAACTTAGTATAAGATGCATCCACTACTAAAGCCTGAAGCTCACTGACCCTATGAGCTGAAGTAGCAACCACCAAGAAAACGATCTTCCAGGTCAAGTACTTCAGGTGACAGGAAGTCAGAGGCTCAAAAGGAACTCTCATCAGCTGAGTGAGAATGACATTGAGGTCCCATGACATAGGTGGAGGTTTAACAGAGGGCTTTGACAAAGCAAACCTTTCATGAAGCAAACAACTACAGGCTGTCCAGAGAAGGGTTTAACCTTTACATGTTGATGATAAGCACTAATTGCACTGAGGTGAACCCTTACAGACTCAAAAAGGTGCAGAAGACCAGACTCAAAAAGGTGCAGAAGGTATTCAAGCAGGGACTGTGTAGGGCAGTAAACAGGGTCTAGAGCCTTGCCCTCACACCAGACGGCAAACCTCCTCCATTGAAAGAATAACACCTCTTAGTGGAATCTTTCTTGGAAGCCAACAAGGCTCGGGAGACACCCTTTGACAGACTGAGAAAATCAAATTCTAGGCGCTCAACATTCAGGCCATGAGGGCCAGAGATTGAACATTAGGATATAGAAGAGACCCCTCATTCTGCATGATGAGGGTTAGAAAACAATCTCCACAGTTCTTCAGGGGATAAATCCAGAAGAAGAGAGAACCAGATCTGGTGAGGCCAGTAAGGTGCGATAAAGATCATGGTCCCGTGATCTTGCTTGAGTTTCAGCAGAGTCTTCCCACGAGGAATGGGAGCATACACATACAGAAAACCTGACCCCCAATGCAGGAGGAAGGCATCCAACGCTAGTGTGTCATGGGCCTGAAGTCTGGAGCAGAACTGAGGGACTTTGTGATTCAGTTGAGTGGCAAAGAGATCCACCGAAGGGGTGCCCCACTCTTGGAAGATCTTGAGGGCAATGCCATATTGAGAGACCACTCATTTGGTTGCAAAACCCTGCTCAGTCTGTCAGCCAGGCTGTTGTTTTTGCCCTCCAAATAAGTGGCTCGAAGGAGCATGCCATGTTGGTAAGCCCTGTGCCACATCCGGATGGCTTCTTGACACAGAGGGCGTGATCCCGTGCCCCCCCTACTTGTTGGTGTAATACATTGCAACCTGGTTATCTGTTTGAATGAGCACAATTTGATTGGACAGCCGACCTCTTAAAGCCTTTAGAGCGCTCCAGGTCGCCTGGAGCTCCAGACGATTGAACTGAAGACCTGTTTCCTGGAGGGACCATGCTCCCTGAGTGTGAAGCCCATCTACATAAGCTCCCCAACTGAGAGCTGCATCTTTTGTCAGCACTTTTTGTGGCTGAGGAATTTGGAATGGAAGTCCCATGGTCAAGTTGGATTGAACAGTCCACCAGAGCAGAGAATGAACAAGGTCTGGAGACACTCGGATGACATCTTCCAGTTCTCCTGTAGCCTGGCACCACTGGGAGGCTAGGGTCCATTGGGCTGATCTCATGTGTAGGCATGTCATGGTGTCACATAAAGTGTGGAAGCCATGTGGCCTAACAACCTTAACATCTGCCGAGCCATGACCTGCTGAGAAGCTCGAACCTGAGAGGCCAATGTGACTAATGTGTCCACCCTCGGCCCTGGGAAGAAGGCTTGAACCTTCTGCATATTGAGCAGGGCTCCAATGAATTCCAATATTGAGCAGGGTGAAGATGGGACTTGGGTAGTTTATAACGAACCCTATTAGTTCTAGCACCCGAATAGTTCTCTGCATGGACTCCCGAGCACCGTCCTCCAATGTACTCTTCATCAGCCAATCGTCGAGGTAAGGAAAACATGGACTTCCAGTCTGTGTAGCGATGCTGCAACTACCGCTAGACATTTGGTGAAGACCCTGGGAGCTGACACACGGCCAAAAGACAACACATGGTACTGGTAGTGATGTGTTCCCAGTCGAAATCTGGTGGGCTGGAGGTATCAGGATATGAGTATATGCATCCTTTAATTTCAGACAGTATAGTCAATCGTTTCCTTGACTCATGAGAAGAAGGTTGCCCAGGAAAACCATACTGAACTTTTCTTTGACCAGGAATTTGTTCAGGGCCCTTAGATCTAGGATGGGATACATACCCCTCTCTTCTTTTGCACAAGAAAGTACCTGGAATAGAATCCCTGAACTTTTTTCCCCGGTGGAACGGGTTCGACTGCATGGGCCTGTAGAAAGGCGGAAAGTTCCTCTGCAATTACCTGTTCATGCTAAGAGCTGAAGTAATGAGCTCTCAGAAGGCAATTTGGAGGTTTTCAAATCCAATTTAGTGACTATCCTAGCCTCTCCCCAACCAGCAGGTCGTCCAGTATGGATACTTTGATAGCAGCTATGCTCTGCTGGAGCTAGTCAAAAGTTCACCCCTTGCTTACAGGGGGGAGCAGCAGGGGCCTTAGGTGCATGCTGTTGACGAGAACGAGTGCACCGGGGTTGAGCCTGAGCAGGCTGGCGAGAGGAAGGGATGTACCTACATCTCTGTGAGTAGTAGGCACCCCTCTTTGACTTGCCAAAAGACCTCCTATGGGGGCTACATTTGCCCCCTCAATAGCCAATTTATTTATGGCACGGTATGAAAAAATATGGCTTAATAATTCTCCTTTTAAACAACATATAGCCATGTGGAAACGTTATATTGATGACGTTTTTTTACTTTGGTATGGAGATCAGACTGTGTTGAGTCAATTTATAATGTATGTGGCTTAATTCTTGTCATCGTAATATTAAATTTACACATGAATGTTCAGCTGAGAATGTGCATTTTTTTAGATATTGATGTTATCATATAAATCAGAAGTTTAATAGCAAGATTTATAAAAATATCTACTGATAGAAACACCTTTCTTCAATATCAAAGTTGTCATCCTACAAAATTGAAAGATAGCCTCCCCTTTTCGCAATTTTTAAGATTTAAGAGAGTTTGTAAAAACCAAGATGACTTTAAAAGGTGTGCTAAGACTTTTCAGAGAGATCTTAAAAAAAGAGGATATCCAGATAAAGTGATTAAAACTACATATACAAGAGCAAAACACAATAATAGAGAGCTATTGTTGTCTAATTCTACAAGACCACAAATAGAGGACATCAACACCTTTGTCATACAATTTTTTAAAGGAGGAGATGCGATGAGGAACATCATCAAACGAAATTGGTCTGTAATGCAATCACATCCAATTTTGCATAATCAACAAATTAGAATTGCTTTCTCAAGAGAACACGCAATCGAAAAGAGATTGTGAGTCCTGCAAATTTACCTTCTTTGATTCAACACAGTATAATAGGAAAACATAAAAGACGCCAACAGTGTAAAACCTGTAATATCACTGAAGAATTGACTGAATTTAGAAACCCCATTGACGGTAAAGTGTACAAATTACGTTTTCATACTGATTGCCAATCTACACACGTCATATACATTCTGATGTGTCCTTGTCAAAAAATTTACATAGGAAAAACCAAGCGTCGATTACATCAACGGATTACAGAACACCGTTCATGCGTTAAACTAAATAAGAAAGGTGCTCCATTAGTTGCACACTGTCAAGAAAAAGGACATACCTTTGACTCTTTGAGATGTTTTGCGATTGATCAGATTCCACATAATATTCGTGGAGGGGATAGAAATAAGATCTTAATTAGAAAAGAACAGAAGTGGATCTATATTTTACAGTCTTTAGAGCCAAGAGGGTTAAATTCACAAATAGAACGGTGTGCTTTTTTTTTTTTTTTAATCATTTTTTGAGAAATCTTTTTTGAAGAATTGTTTTTTGAAGAATTGTATGGTTAAATTTAAACACATTGTTAGGAACCCAATTGGGGGCTGATTGAACCTAGTTGTGATTACAAATAAGAGTCATTCCTTCCAGGTGGTGCGTTTACTACCGGTGTCATAGGAGCAAAAGACGCCATGTTGTAAGGTTTGTGGTTTGATGCCGTATGCGTTTATAAACAATATTTAATGTTTTCTTACATGAAGATTGATGTGGTATCTTTTTGTTTGATTGTAGATACCGTGATTTGCCAACAGTTACTTGGCCCCCTGATGAAGCATATAATATACAGCAAAACGGAGAGCCCCGTAGGGCAGAGTAAAAGCTAAGTAACATCAAGTAAAATTATTTTTTGAAGAAAAAATATCACGATTGAGTACTACATATATTTTTTTTTATTATACAAAAGTGGAGTTTTTTAAGACCAAGGATTATAATGGAGTTCTTAGAATGCAGACGGTTAAATGTATTGAACAGAATATCGTCGTGCTAGGACTGATGAGGTCTTTTTCTCCATTTTGATTAAAAGAAAAAAGAGATTATAATAAAAAAAGATAAAAAATTGAAATCACATTCCATATGTTGTGAATACTTATTGAATGTTGAATAGAATTCAGCTCATTATTGACATGATTGTATATGTGACACGAGCATCTTCCCTCTAAGGCAGTGGTTCTCAACCAGTGTGTCAGGACACGCTGATTTGTCCCCTAAAAGTGTGAGGGGTGTCACAAAAATTTGCTACAGACAGGAGGCTTGTGCTTTCGTTAACAACCACCTGTGCCTGAACATCAGGGGCTAATCTAGCCGGCAACAATCAGCATTTTTAAAAATGCTGCCGGCTGAGTATCGGCCGGATTTTCTTTCTTCAATAGACATAAAAAGTTCTTTATTCTCTCAACAGCAGTCTTTCAACCATGATTCACCTCAAGCGTGGAACAAACTCCCTGAGCACATATGCCAGGCCTCCTCCCTGCCCATCTTCAAATCACTGCTCAAAGCCCACCTCTTCAATGTCGCCTTCGGCACCTAACCACCACACCTATACTCAGAAATCTAGACTACACCAACTTGACATTTTGTCCTTTAGATTGTAAGCTCATCAGAGCAGGGACCGTCCTTCTTTGTTAAATTGTACAGCGCTGCGTAACCCTAGTAGCGCTCTAGAAATGTTAAGTAGTAGTAGTAGTATTACATATAGCAGTGATTTAACCAGAGCTGAGATTGTGATGTCATAATGCCTCATTCCACCAATGCCTGAGAGCCAACCTCATCAGTGATGTCACAATGGCTTGATTGTCCTATATTTTTCTCACTCTTATCTATTAGATTGTAAGCTCTTTGAGCAGGGACTGTCTGTCTTTGTTAAATTGTACAGCGCTGCGTAACCCTAGTAGCGCTCTAGAAATGTTAAGTAGTAGTAGTAGTAGTATTACATATAGCAGTGATTTAACCAGAGCTGAGATTGTGATGTCATAATGCCTCATTCCACCAATGCCTAAGAGCCAACCTCATCAGTGATGTCACAATGGCTTGACTGTCCTATATTTGTCTCACTCTTATCTATTAGATTGTAAGCTCTTTGAGCAGGGACTGTCTCTCTTTGTTAAATTGTACAGCGCTGCGTAACCCTAGTAGCGCTCTAGAAATGTTAAGTAGTAGTAGTAGTAGTATTACATATAGCAGTGATTTAACCAGAGCTGAGATTGTGATGTCATAATGCCTCATTCCACCAATGCCTAAGAGCCAACCTCATCAGTGATGTCACAATGGCTTGATTGTCCTATATTTGTCTCACTCTTATCTATTAGATTGTAAGCTCTTTGAGCAGGGACTGTCTCTCTTTGTTAAATTGTACAGCGCTGCGTAACCCTAGTAGCGCTCTAGAAATGTTAAGTAGTAGTAGTAGTAGTATTACATATAGCAGTGATTTAACCAGAGCTGAGATTGTGATGTCATAATGCCTCATTCCACCAATGCCTAAGAGCCAACCTCATCAGTGATGTCACAATGGCTTGACTGTCCTATATTTGTCTCACTCTTATCTATTAGATTGTAAGCTCTTTGAGCAGGGACTGTCTCTCTTTGTTAAATTGTACAGCGCTGCGTAACCCTAGTAGCGCTCTAGAAATGTTAAGTAGTAGTAGTAGTAGTAGTAGTAGATTTAAATTCAAGTCAAGACAATTTCTTCCACTCCCGGCGGTGAGTAGATAACACATTGGAGGTGAGGGATTTGAATTTTGCCCAACGCCCCACCCTTCTCAAGGCTACTTTTAAATCTTTACTAGTTTAGCATTTGCCAAGTCATTGTACCTAGATATGCAACTATACCCTTGGTCACTACCATTGTGAATTTCTCTACCTGAACTCTGCGCATTCTGCTCCACCAAGCTGAGTTACCCGGTAAGCAGATGACTTCCCTCTCCCAACAGTTATTTCCCAACTCTGTATCACTCCTCTGAAGTCCCATGTTTATTTTTATGGATGTCTCTGTAATAAGAATAAGTGGGAAAGCGCGGGGTACAAATGTAACTAAAATAAATAAATAAAATAAAATATGGTAGGAAATATGTACATGAGTATGAATCTTATTAAGGATATTGATATATTCATAAGAACATGAACAACATTGGAGAGTTAGGCGTCCTTTTACTAAGGTGCGCTGAAAAATGACCTACGGCGGTGTAGGCGCAGGTTTTGGATGCGCACAGGTCCATTTTTCAGCGCACCTGTAAAAATGCCTTTTTTTTTATTTTGACCGAAAATGGACGTGCCGCAAAATGAAAACTGATGCGCGTCCATTTTGGGTCTGAGACCTTACCGCCACCCATTGACTTAGCGATAAGGTCTCACGCATTAACCGTGTAGTAATGGTCTACTCATACCAGATGCCTTTTACCTCCCGGTACTACCGCGTGCCAGAAAATAACAATTATTTTCTGGCACGCGTAGGGGACGCGCATCAAAAATGAAATTACCACCCAGGCCACGTGGTAGCCGGGCGGTAACTCGGATTTGGCGCACGTAGGTGCTTACACGGCTTAGTAAAAAGGCCCCTTAATGTGTTATATTTGAGCAGACCAAACTTCATTGTAGTGTCGTCCTGCTTGATGTGTTTTTATATATGACGATTTGTTTTATGATATGTTTTATTGATTTTATTTTAAATCTCGTAAATCTTGAATTTTACGTATACACAGTATAGAAGTAAATAAACCTTAACCATACTATAGCAGACACTGTTCTGGGTATCCCCAAAGGTTGCTTGTGCTCTCGAAGAGTGAAATTACATTTTTGTAGAGGAATGCTAGTCATCTGCAATCCGAAGTCTGGGTTGTCCTTGAGAACTGTATTTTTATCAGAAGTGCAGGAAAGAAAGATGAATAGCCACAAATGCACTCCACTGAGGTCAAACTCTGACCTCATTAAATAAGAACAGAAAAACAAGTTATCATGTGAAATGAACTGAATGCAAGTTGATCTTAGTAAAACCCTCTTCCTTATTCAGAAGTGAATTTTGAAGTGAAGTGTATCTTCATTTATCTTATAGATGCATGCATAATGAGTTCATATTCATTCAAGCGAGTTCGACCTTCATTCACGAGTAACTAATCCCATTTAGGGAGGTAGTTTCCACTCCTGGATTATTACTTCCAAGAGCAGCTCATACCAGATTAGATGAATATAAACGGAATTCTGGCCTTTTGCGGTTTATGACCAAACACTGAAACTAATATTCTTTTGCTCTTTAGGAATCCACTGTGTTAGTCTCCTCTTTTCTGAATCCCAGCACTGTTTGTGCCTCTACCATCTCCATCAGGAGGGCATTTCAGACACCCACCTCTCTTTCCATGAAGAAATATTTCCTGAGATTTGTTTTGATTCTACCTCTTTGTAGCCTCATTTCATGTCCTCTGGTTCTATTAATGCTTGTTTCTTCTGTAATACCTTCTCCTCCACTGCTAACTCCAGACTTCGTTCCTTTTCCCTCGCTACTCCTTATGCCTGGAATAGACTTCCTGAGCCTGTACGTTGAGCTCCATCTCTACCTGTTTTCAAATCTATGCTGAAAACCCAGCTTTTCACCACTGCTTTTGGCTCCTAGCCACTACTCAATTGCCCTCCCCTTGTTCCTTCTCACCCAGTACTTCCCTCGCCCTTAATTGACTTGTCTGTCTGTATTTTTAGATTGTAAGCTCTATTGAGCAGGGACTGTCTCTCTGTGTCAGGTGTTCAGCGCTGCGTGCGTCTCGTAGCACTATACAAATGCTAATAATAATGCCTTTCAAGTATATATTTAAAAGTCTATCATATCTCCTTTTTCACTCCTCTCCTCTAGTGTACATATATTTAGGATTCCAGTCTCTTCTCCTGGTTTACAATTTGTTTAGGGGTCCTTTTACAAAGACGCACTGAAAAATGGCTTGCGGCAGTGTAGGTGCGGGTTTTGGGCGTGCGCCGATCCATTTTTGAGCGCACCTGTAAAAAAAGGCCTTTTTGCCGAAAATGGACGTGCGGCAAAACCAAAATTGCCGCGCGTCCATTTTGGGTCTGAGACCTTACCACCAGCCATTGACCTGGCGGTAAAGACCTACATGGTAACCTGGTGGTAATGACCTACGCGCCAAATGCCACTTGGTGTGCGTCCGTTACGCACGCCTAAAAATAAAAAATATTTTTCAGGCGCGCATATCGGACGCACCCCAAAAATGAAATTACCACAAGAGCCACACGGTAGCTGGGTGGTAACTCCATTTTGGCGCACATTGGGTGTGCTTAGATGCTTACGCGGCTTAGTAAAAGAGCTCCTTATTTATTTATATTCTGCCTTAATATGAAAGCAGATTACAAAATAATATACATAATCAAAATAAATTCAATAAACACATATAAAGCACGACACAATGTCATAGAACAAATAAAACAATGATAGGCAGATGATTAGTTCATCTTCTAAAACAGGTAACACTGCCAAGTCAGCACATTATCAACAGTAAATCTGCTACTCATATTACATAAATTCATAAGCACCGCCATACTGGGAAAAGACCAAGGGTCCATCAAACCCAGCATCCTGTCTCTGACAGCGGCCAATCCAGGCTTCAAGAACCCGGCAAACCCCCCTCCCCCCAAAAAACTTAATTCTTAATAATGTTCAATGGACTTTTCCCTCAGGAATCTGTCCAAACCCCCTTTAAATTCCGTAAGGCCAGCTGCTGTCACTACATTCTCCGGCAACGAGTTCCAGAGTCTAACTACACGCAGAGTAAAGAAAAACTTTCTCCTGTTTGTTTTCAATCTACCATATTCTAGCTTCATCTTGTGTCCCCTGGTTTTGTTGTTGTTTGAAAGTGTAAACAAACGCTTCATATCTGTCCGCTCTACTCCGCTCATTATCTTGTAGACTTCTATCATATCACCCCTCAGCCGCCTTTTCTCCAAGCTGAAGAGCCCTAACCTTCTCAGCCTTTCCTCATAGGGAAATCGTTCCATTCCCTTTATCGTTTTCGTCGCCCTTGTATGTCAGTCTGACCTTAAAGGATCATGACCAGTCTCTATGTGCCTAAAACAGTATTATATGAGTCTATACCCTAGTGATAGTAAATAAGTTTTCATGGAATGGGGGGGGGGGGGGAGTTCTGTTTGGGGAGATGCCTTTAATCTTCAGTACTTAAGCCACATGTGGAAGGGTACACCATTATATGGCTGCTTTCATTGGATGTTTTGTATTGTTGAACTGTTGTGACTGACTATAGCGATTCATTTTTGGTTATAGCAGGTTGGGGTCTTCTTGGGGTTGGAGTTGGCAGGTGGGATTAGAGGGGATCGGAGCAGGGTGGGCCCATGTGGAAAGGCATTTTTGATATGACGTCTAAGTCCAACTTTGGATGTTTTGCTTAAATTGGAGGTTGGGGGACACTAGAGGAACATCTCCACAGTAAGGTTGGAGATCTCTGGGCCTTGGTTTAAAGCTGTTTTTACTGGGTTATTTTTCTGGGTTTCCAGAAATGTTTTAAAAATGTTCTTTTTGTGGCCGGGAGGGAGGGGTCCTGAGGTCCTCCTGAGGTGGGCTCAGGTGGCAAGAATTTTTTTAATGTATTTTTAGTGATTATTTTTGTTGTGTTCAATGCGGGGTGCTTAACGCCGCTTCCACTGCAAATTTTTGAATTCTGACGGCTGTGCCCAGGAACATACAAATAAGTTAACCCTGGTTGAAATTTTGTGGAAAATGTATTGAATTTTTGGGCAAAATTGTGTATTACAGTAATAGATGGTGTTTTTTTTAATTTTAAAACATGGTATGGATTCCGCTCGACATGACATGGATGGCTGTGTAATTTTTATTAAGATTAACTGCAATGTTAACTGAGTTTTATGACAGAATACATTTTCCCATAGAAGTTAATGGAAAAAGGAGGTTTTAAAATGGAGATTCTGCCAAAGTTCCATATTTAAAAAATCAATAAACATTCCATGTGCCGTTTGATTGGCTCAGAAGAGTCAGGTAGCCCAGCCAACTTCCCATTGATTTGGCAACAGAAGTGGTTACAGTTGTCAGAGGAGCTCAGAAGTTGAAGAGTGTGGATGTGTGTTTGCACCTGTAAGAGAGAGGTCAGACAGAATAGTTAAAAGAAAAGCTGAAAGTTTCTTGTTAAGGAAAAAAACAGGAGTGACCAAGAGTATAGGCAGTGGCGATGTCTTGCCTGGAAAAATAATTGTTTGGTGAAATTGCAAGCTATACTTTTACTTTGCCTTATATACCTCTATGTGGTACAGCTGAGCTACGCCTGCTGTTTAGAAAACAAAGCTTACAGCTGAAAACAGATTAAATTGGTCTGTGTGTGTGTGAGCTAAGTAGTTCCTGTAGCAGATAAAATTCATACGGGAATTAAAATACTGCAGTGAGAAATGTAACAATTGTTGTGCCACTACATGTGTGCAAGAGACCAGCAGGCTATAGTTTACAAAAAGGTAACTGAGAGCTGAGTAGGCCAGGGCTGGAGAGCAGGTAGAGTGAAAGTGACCTGCTATATCAACTGACTGTGTGTAACACTGCTTGAATGAGCTCAGTCGTCTGCATTGGAGGCAAAAACAAGTGGAGGGGCATGATCGAAAGGGGCGCCCAAGTTTTCCTGAGGACGACCTCACAAGACGTCCCGATGAAGCATCGGGGAAACCCTATTATCGAAACAAGATGGGCATCCATCTTTCATTTCGATAATATGGTCGGGGACGCCCAAATCGCGAAATTTAGGTCGACCTTAGAGATGGTCGTCCCCAATTTTCGGCGATAATGGAAACCGAGGACGCCCATCTCAGAAATGACCAAATCCAAGCCAAGCCAAGCAGTGCACTGGTCCCCCTGACATGCCAGGACACCAACCGGGCATCCTAGGGGGCACTGCAGTGGACTTCAGAAATTGCTCCCAGGTGGAGAGCTCCCTTACCTTGTGTGCTGAGCCCCCCAACCCCCCCCCCCAAAAAAAAAACCCCACTCCCCACAACTGTACACCACTACCATAGCCCTAAGGGGTGAAGTGGGGCACCTACATGTGGTTACAGTGGGTTCTGGTGGGTTTTGAAGGGCTCACATTTACCACCACAAGTGTAACAGGTAGGGGGGGGGGCCTGGGTCCGCCTGCCTGAAGTGCACTGCACCCACTAATACTGCTCCAGGGACCTGCATACTGCTGTCAGGGAGCTGGGTATGACATTTGAGGCTGGAAAAAAGTATTTAAAACGGGGTTTTTTTTTAGGGTGGGAGGGGGTTGGTGACCACTGGGGGAGTAAGGGGAGGTCATCCCCGATTCCCTCTGGTGGTCATCTGGTCAGTTCGGGCACCTTTTTGAGGCTTGGTCGTAACAAAAAATGGACCAAGTAAAGTCGCCCAAGTGCTGGTCAGGGACGCCCTTCTTTTTTCCATTATCGGTCGAGGACGCCCATGTGTTAGGCATGCCCCAGTCCCGCCTTCGCTACGCTTCCGACATGCCCCCGTGAACTTTGGTCATCCCCATGACAGAAAGCAGTTGAGGACGCCCAAAATCAGCTTTCAATTATGCCGATTTGGGCAACCCTGGGAGAAGGAAGCCCATCTCCCGATTTGTGGCGAAAGATGGGCGCCCTTCTCTTTCGAAAATAAGCCTGATAGTAAAAACTTTTTTAGGTGTATTAAAAGCAAGAAGCTAGCAAAAGAATCAGTTGGACCGCGAGATGACCGAGAGGTAAAAGGGGCACTCAGGAAAGACAAAAGCCAGCGCCGGCCCCCTTTTGTAGCAGCTTGGTAAAAGGATCCCTAGATTTCGTATGCCATATTGCCCTACCAGAACACTTGACTCAGAACAGACTGGTTACTCCCTCACTGAAACAGATAGTATGGTTCAATTTTCTCTGTACAAGGACCTGAACTATGGTTCGAGTGCATCTCAGACTACAAACCTCCCTCCAACAATTCAAGACAGACTTAAAAACATTCCTACTTAAAGATGCCTACACTTAAAATATCCTGACCTTTATCCAGGTCTGAATGGCTAACGCATAGCCAGAGGCGGTCTGAGGGTGGTCTGGGCCCCCCACCCGGCCGCTGCCTGACACCCCCCCCCCCCCATGTCCCTGCTGCCATAGATGACGCCCCCACTGTCCCAGTCCTTCCTGACAGATTCTGGTGGACTGGTGGCATTTGCAGAGGGGCATGTTCTTTCCTGCCTGCTGCGCTGCCGCAATTCCCCCGCCTGCCGGCGTCACCTTGTTTTCAAAATGGCGGCCAAGGCTTTCCGTGGTAGTCTTGTGAGTCTCGACAGTCTCGTAAGACTTCTGTAGGGAGTCTCGGCCACCATTTTTTAAATATGGTGGTGCCGGTGGGGGGGGGGGGGGGGAATAGCGGCAGCGCAGTGAGCTGGGCAGGAAACAACATGTTACCCCCCTGCTAAGGCCACTAGATCACCAGCAGTATGCCAGGCATCCAGGTAGAGCTTCCTGGCCCCCTAGAGCCTCTGGGCCCTTGGGCACTGCCTGGTTGCCTGAATGGTCAGTCCGCCCCTGCCCATAGCAGTGGCGTAGCTACGTGGGTCCATGGGGGCCTGGGCCCCCATAGATTTAGCCCTGGACCCCCCTGCCGATGACCCTCTCGACCCCCCCTCCCACCGCTAACCCTCCCCCGCCATCACCTACCTTTCCTGGCGGGGGACCCCAACCCTCGCCAGTTGAGGTCCTCTTCTTCCTTCGTTCTGTTTCTGACATCCTGCACGTTGTACGTGCAGGACCTCACTCAGCAAAGGGCGGCGGGGGAGGGTTGACGGCGGGAGGAGGGTCGAGAGGGTCATCAGCAGGGGGAGTCAAAGTTGGTGGTGGCGGCGGCGGTGGGGGGTCGGCAATGGCGGGGTGTCGGCAATTGGGGGGTCGGCGGTGCCGGGGGGGCTCTGGACCCCCCTCCCGCCAAAGTCTGGCTACGCCCCTGGCGCATAGCATATCCCTAATGTTTCTCCCTCCCCGTTTTCCTATCATATATTGTAGTTTCACCCCCGTCTGTCTTTACTATCACCACTGTCTTGCGCACTCTTGCTTCTCTCCGATTTTAGGATGTGAGCCGTTCAGACATCTCTGTTTGATGAGCAGGGTAGAAAATTCTCGAATAAAACTTGGAAAACTTGGACTACGCCTGAGATATAATTTGTACATACTGAGTTTTCAATGCATGCAGATTTAGCTCACGCATACTCATTGTGCACGTCCTGAAATTCACCTGGTTGTAGGGTCCTTAAGGAAAGGTTTTAGGAAGCCTTGGTCTAGTGGTGTTTAGTCCAGCGGGAGCTATTCACTCATGATAATGGACTGGTTCCGATAATCCACCGGCATATATGGAGCGTAATGCAATTAAAAAGTAGGAACTGAAACAGATGCCAGATTGGAGAAATTATTGGCAGTCGTCTTCGTCAGACATCTGGTTTATGTCTAATCAGAGCTGTCATCTGCAGAACGAAAGCAGTGACAGAGACAGTTTTATGCCATTGTAAACTGGAAAAAAAAAAAGAAACCTTCTGCATTTGTTTCTCTGTATTCTATTTTATTTTGAGGTAAAACCAGGTAAATCTTGATAATCGCTCCCCCAAAGTAAACACTCAGAAATAAGAACTACTGAACATGACAGAGCCCAAGGATGTACTTTTGTGACAAACTAAATAAGCAAGATTTTGAAAGGTTGGCTGTGCCTCACTGCTCATCACACAGTACGAGAGTGTTCTGAACACTAAAGGCCCGATATTCAGTCAGCAGTGATCAGCATTTTGCTGACTGCCACCAGCGTTACACCTGGAAATTGAAATCCGGGTTGTGTCTGGCTACCAACGTTGAATTTCTGGGTTTCTAGATGCAGCTAATGCATAACCAGTTAAGGGGCCCTTTTACTAAGGCACGCGAGGGCTAACGCGCAGCTAGCGTGCACCAAATCTGCACTACTGCCGGGCTAGTGTGCACGCCCAGCGGTAATTCTGAGTTTGTCGCGTGTAAGCCCTTACTGCTAAGGCAACGGGTGGCGGTAAGGGCTCAGGTTGTAAATAGGCGCACACACTAATATTAATTTCAGCGCACTCCCATTTCCTGGCCCATTAACGTGGAGGGGCATAATCAAACTAGGCGCCCATCTCTAAGGGCGCCCATCTCTGGGGACAGCCCCGGGAAGGGGCGGAGCCAACCGTGTTATCGAACAAGATGGGCGTCCATCTTTCATTTCGATAATACGGTCGGGGCCGGCCAAATCTCAACATTTAGGTCAACCTTAGAGATGAAAGTTGAGATCGCAGGACTTAGAGATGGCCGACCTCGGTTTTCGCCAATAATGGAAACCGAGGCCGGCCATCTCAAAAACAACCAAATCCAAGCCATTTGGTTGTGGGAGGAACCAGCATTCCTAGTGCACTGATCCCGCCTCACATGCCAGGACACCAACCGGGCACCCTAGGGGGCACTGCACTGGACTTCACAAATTGATCCCAGGTGCCTAGCTCCCTTACCTTGGGTGCTGAGCCCCCCCCAACCCCCCCCCCCCAAAAAAAAAACACTCCCCACAATTGTACAACAGTACCATAGATCTTAAAGGGTAAAGGGGGCACCTACATGTGGGTATAGTGGGTTTCTGGTGGGTTTTGGAGGGCTCCCATTTACCACCACAAGTATAACAGGTAGGGGGGATGGGCCTGGGTCCACCTGCCTGAAGTGCACTGCAGTACCCACTAAAAACTGCTCCAGGGACCTGCATACTGCTGTGATGGAGCGGGGCATGACATTTGAGGCTGGCATAGAGGCTGGAAAAAAATTTTAATTAGTTTTTTTTGGGTGGGAGGGAGTTGGTGACCACTGGGGGAGTAAGGGGAGGTGATCCCTGATTCCCTCCGGTGGTCATCTGGTCAGTTTGGACACATTTTCGAGGCTTGGTCATGAACAAAAAGGGACCAAGTAAAGTCGGCCAAATGCTTGTCAGGGACGCCCTTCTTTTTTCCATTATCGGCCAAGGACGCCCATCTGTTAACCATGCCCCCATCCCGCCTTCGGTACAATGCCGACACACCCCCTTGAACTTTGGCCGTCCCTGCGACAGAAAGCAGTTGAGGCCGGCCAAAATCAGCTTTCGATTATGCCGATTTGGCCGGCCCTGAGAGAAGGCCGCCCATCTCCCTATTTGTGTCAGAAGATGGCCGCCCTTCTCCTTCGAAAATAAGTTGGATAGTAACATAGTAGATGACGGCAGAGAAAGACCTTCACGGTCTATCCAATCTGCCCAGCAAGATAAACTCTTATGTGCAACTTTATGTGTATACCTGACTTTGATTTGTATCTGCCATTTTCAGGGCACTAGCCCCGCCTCCCAACCACTAGCCCCGCCTCCCACCACTGGGTCTGCCACCCAATCTCGACTAAGCTTCTGAGGATCCATTCCTTCTGAACAGGATTCCTTTATGTTTAAAAAGCCCTTTTTCCCATCCACGGTAAAAAATGGCTCAGCGTGTGCCCAAAACATGCACCCATACTACCGCAGGCCACTTTCAACTGTGGCTTAGCAAAAGGACCCCTTAGTGCAATATTCAGTACTTAACTGGCTATGGGTTACTGTATACAGATAGGACTGACTATTATGCGGTTCAACACGGCCAGTTAACTGTTGGAATATTGGCATCCAGGGGCGTAGCCAGACTTCGGTGGGGGGGGGGTCCAGAGCCTGAGGTGAGGGGGCACATTTTAGCCCACCCCGGTGCCGCTGACCCCCCCCCCCCCCCGCCGCTGCTGCCACCATCAACTTTGACCCCCCCCTGCCAACGACCCTCTCGACCCCCCTCCCACCGCCAACCCTCCCCCGCCGCCACCGTCACCTACCTTTGCTGGCGGGGGACCCCAACCCCCACCAGCCGAGGTCCTTTTCTTCCAGCGCAATGCTTTGTTCTGTTTCTGTGAGTCTGACGTCCTGCATATTCCATAAGTGGCACTTAGATTTAGGCACGGTACATAGAATAACATTAGTTGATACCCCAGCGCCTAAACCTACACACCTCCATTTACGCCAATGAAAATGTGGCGTAAATCTCTGCATGTAGATTTACAAGCACTGGACCATATTCTATAACTTTGAGTGTAAATTTGGGAACATCCACGGAATACCCATTTCCCCACCCATAGCCATGCCCCTTTTGAACTGCAATATGGAAAACAACCAAAGCAGATACGTGGATGATAAAACAATATTTATTAAAAATAGGTGGTAATAAAATTAGAAAGCCCGACACAGGCCGTGTTTCGCCCAACTGGGCTGCATCAGGGGCTACAAGACAAACAATTATACGTACATTAATAACTTAAAATTTAAAATGTAATCTCAGCTAATAACACTAAACACCATGAAAAGACAAATACATCAAAATTAGTAAAATATCATCAAATCACATGTACACATATACCACAATATAATCATATTTATGTCATAAACTTAAACATGGAATGGATACATATTATGAAAACCGAAATAGTCTTTAGAATTTTTTTGTATAAAAACTCTTACAAAATATTTAATATGACATGATTATAATTTAAAATAATGAATTATTCCAATTATAACATCAAATTACATGTATACCGTTGATAAAAGCTAAATCTGACCAAAATATATATTTAAATTATTAGAATAATTAAAATAATTAAAAGAGCCTATACATTGCATATGGGGGAGGAGGAGTTAGTGCCCTACTCCTTGACCATTACCAAAGCAGGAGGATTAACACCCCTCCGCACTCCTGTTAGAAACAATATTTATTTATTTATTTATTTATGTATTTATTGCATTTGTATCCCACATTTTCCCACCTCTTTGCAGGCTCAATGTGGCTTACAATACATCATGAATAGTGGAAATGTATAAGAAATAGACATGTAGTATTACAGAAGGATCTTGGGTTACATGGTGGAGGGGTGGCCTAGTGGTTAGGGTGGTGGTGGACTTTGGTCCTGGGGAACTGAGGAAGTGAGTTCAATTCCCGACACAGGCAGCTCCTTGTGACTCTGGGCAAGTCACTTAACCCTCCATTGCCCCACCTAAGCTGCATTGAGCCTGCCATGAGTGGGAAAGCACAGGGTACAAATGTAACAAAAATAAAATAGATACTATTGGAGATCCTACATGGACTGTTGCTACTATTGAGATTCTGTTGCTACTATTGGAGATTCTACATGGAATGTTGCTACTATTGGATTCTACTTCTACATGGAATGTTGCTATTCCACCACTAGCAACATTCCACGTAGAAGGCTGCGCAGGCTTCTGTTTCTGTGAGTCTGACGTCCTGCACGTACGTGCAGGACGTCA
The DNA here is from genome assembly GCF_901765095.1 of Microcaecilia unicolor. Taxonomy (NCBI): domain Eukaryota; kingdom Metazoa; phylum Chordata; class Amphibia; order Gymnophiona; family Siphonopidae; genus Microcaecilia; species Microcaecilia unicolor. The sequence continues at coordinate 448,218 of NW_021963241.1, forward strand.
GACTCACAGAAGCAGAAGCCTGCGCGGCCACATTGGTGATCTGCAAGGGCCGACTTCTACATGGAATGTTGCTAGTGGAATAGCAACATTCCATGTAGAATCTCAAATAGTAGCAACAGTGGAGGAGTGGCCTAGTGGTTAGGGTGGTGTACTTTGGTCCTGAGGAAGTGAGTTCGATTCCCACTTCAGGCACAGGCAGCTCCATGTGACTCTGGGCAAGTCACTTAACCCTCCATTGCCCCAGGTACAAATAAGTACCTGTATATAATATGTAAGCTGCATTGAGCCTGCCATGAGTGGGATAGCACGGGGTACAAATGTAACAAAAAAAAAAAAAAACAACATAGTAGTATAATAAGCAGAAATTATTACATTACTAGTGCCTTGTAGGAAGTCTGCAGAGCACCTGTACAGATTTTGCTTCTGTCACTGGCAGGCACTGCTGTTGTCTCCAAGATGAATCACGCAAAGCCCCTGCACTTATTAGGCCCGAATGTGACCAGCGCTGCTCTGAAACCTGTTAGCATGATCAAACTGCAGTCGAAGCCCAATTCCATCTCCTCCAGCAGCGCGTGCGGCATTTGACTGGATTCAATCTAATTGCCTCTTGTTCGCTTTAAACATGGACAAATCAGGCAAAAAAAAAAAAAAAGGCCAACAGGCTGTTCCATCACATTATCCCTCACTTGGTCCAGTCGTAAATCTGCCCGACAATTGTTTTTAGTCTAGAAGGCGTCAAGTTGCTGCAGTTAACAGGGACCTAAGAAAGCGGTAGGTCCGCAAATTAAAGAAAATAATCACACAAATGCAGCAGTTCTGAAACTTCAGTAGCCCAGCACAGGGGCGTATCTGCGTGGGGCCACAGGGGCCTGGGCCCCCGCAGATTTCACCCTGGACCCCCCTACCGCCGTCAACCCTCCCCCGCCTACCGCCATCACCTACCCCGGCCGAGGTCCGCTTCCTCTGGTCCGGTGCCTTAATTGGTTTATGGCGCATAATTGAATGGAAGGTGTGGTTAAATAGGAGAGACTGGGAATGTAATCTAAGCCAATGTACTTTTTGGTCTTGTTAAAGGATGGGGGGATGCGGAGGGGGGAGGGGGGAGGATAAGGGAACATTAACCATGATGGGAGACAGACAACGGGTGGGCTGGGGGGTGAGAGGAGGGTGGGGAAGGGGGGGGGCATAAAACCAAAAAACTCATTTTTCTGTTACTTTGTATTTGATTGGTGTGAACAAGTCTTTAAATCATATCTGTTACTAACACAAGCTATAAGTTGTTTGCACTGTGTTCTTTAATAAAAAGCCGTTGAAACATTAAAAAAAAAAGTATTACTTCAGCTGGCGGGGGACCCCCAACCCCCGCCAGCCCAGCCGAGGTCTTGTTTTAAGTTCTTCTTCCATCCTCGTGCTATTGAAAACTGCCTGCCTGCATCCCTTCCAGTTTCGGACTGAGTCTGACGTCGCAGCACATTGACGTCCTGCACGTACAATGTGCTGCGACGTCAGACTCAGTCCGAAACTGGAAGGGATGCAGGCAGGCAGTTTTCAATAGCCCGAGGATGGAAGAACTTCTTAAAACCTCAGCTGGGCTGGCGGGGGTTGGGGGTCCCCCGCCAGCTGAAGTAACATTTTTAAAGGCACCGGACCGGAGGAAGCGGACCTCGGCGGGGGTAGGTGACGGCGGTAGGCGGGGGAGGGTTGACAGCGGTAGGGGAGGGTTGATGGCGGTAGGGGGGCAGTGGCCGGGGGGGGGCTATAATGTGCCCCCTCACTCTAGCCCCTGCCCCCCCTACCGCCAAACCTCAGATACGCCCCTGGCCCAGCAGTCATTGGAAAAGCAGATTTTATACAACCAACACTGCTCTTACATTTATGGCCAGCAAGAGATTGGCTAAATGCTCATTTCACCATGAACCAAACTCTTGGGTCTGAAGCATCTGCTCCAGTTCCCCTGCTCTGGAAGAACGAGAGCTGCAATATCCTTGTTGAATATGGAGCAAATCGTATGCCGCAATCATGTGCTGTAATTTATGATTATATTTTGCAATTTTTATGAAAAGATGGACTATAAAATAGAGAATTGGATATTCAAAAACACCTATCCATAAAGTAGCAGCTGCTCTATGGGTACATAAGTACATAAGTATTGCCATACTGGGACAGACCAAAGGTCCGTCAAGCCCAGCATCCTGTTTCCAACAGTGGCCAATCCAGGTCACAAGCAACTGGCAAGATCCCAAAACACTACAATACATTTTATGCTGCTTATCCTAGAAATAAGCAGTGGATTTTCCCCAAGTCCATTTTAATAATGGTCTATGGACTTTTCCTTTAGGAAGCCATCCAAACCTTTTTTAAACCCTGCTAAGCTAACTGCTTTTGCGACATTCTCTGGCAACGAATTCCAGAGTTTAATCACATGTTGAGTGAAGAAAAATTTTCTCTGATTCGTTTTAAATTTACTACTTTGTAGCTTCATTGCGTGCCCCCTAGTCTTAGTATTTTTGTAAAGAATAAACAATCGATTCACTTCTACCCGTTCCACTCCACTCATTATTTTATAAACCTCTATCATATCTCCCCTCAGCTGTCTTTTCTCCAAGTAAGTGAGCATAAGAACATAAGGATTGCCATACTGGGGCAGACCGAAGGTCCATCAAGCCCAGTATCCTGTTTCAACAGAGGCCAATCCAGGTCAACTACCTGGCAAGATCCCAGAACAGTAAAACAGATTATATGCTGCTTATCCTAGAAATAAGCAGTGGATTTTCCCAAGCCCATCTTAATAATAGATTTTTCTTTTAGGAAACTATTGAAACCTTTTTAAAACCCTGCTTAGCTAATTGGTTTTACAAGTGCCCTATCCATGAATTTTCAGCGGTACTACACAGATAAAGGGTAATTCTGTAACTGGGCGCCTGCATTTACAAGTCACTTGGGCTCATAAATGTACAGAATAGCTGCCCTTGTGGGTACATGTATACTTACACACATAAGTGGCAATAATCCAGCCTTGATCACTCCCCCACATCCAGTGGAGTGCTGGAGCAGGCTCTCACAGGCTCGCAAGAGCCAGTTGTTAAGTTTTTAAGAATTTTGGGAGCCGGTTGTTAAAGTAGGGCCCTCCATGGCTACTTTAACAACTGGCTCCCAAAATGTGGGCTTGGGCCCCCTGCTGAATTCTCTTTTACTTTGCTGGTGGGGATGCTGAGCCCTGCCAGCCAAGTTAATAGACTGCTGCTGCTCCCAGATCCTTGTTTCCAGCTCTGAGCAGCAGGCTAGGACTTCTCCAGCATGTGTGAGAAGTTTCAGCATGCTGCTCAGAGCAAGACATTGGGAGTGGTGGCAGTCCATTTATTGGTTGCCAGCAAAGGTATGCCTAGTGTGCCCGCATGAAGGGAGGGAGGAGAGAGAGGCAAGTGTTGCACCCCCCCCCCCCCAGCCACCCCTGGCCCTTCCAACTGCAGAGCTGGCTACGTCCGGAGAAAGAGCCTGTTGTTAAAAATTTACCAGCACACCCCTGCCCACATCCCACCTGACCACCCATCTTCAGGGGAAGGAACGTACCCCACTCATTCCTGCTCAAGAGTTTCAGTAACAACAACAGCAAAGGTGACAAACAGTCCCAAAATCAGAGGTGTGGTATAGATTTTTTTATTAGTTGGTAAAACAAGACTCAATATGAATCATGTTTCGGCCGATAGGCCTTCATTGGGAGTCTGTACCAAAGATCTTATTTATATATAAGTAATGTCGTTGGTATAAACACATTAAAAAAATCACTGGTCTCGGTACAGACTCCTGATGAAGGCCCTATCGACTGAAACACAATTCATGTTGAGTCTTGTTTTACCATAAATAATAAAGAATCTACGCCACACCTCTGATTTGGAGAGTGTTTGTTCGTTACCTTTGCTGTTGTTCGATTGTTTTGGTGCAAAGATTTGTTCTTCTTTGTGTTCCTCTTCAAGCGTTTTGGCAGCCATTGTGTTGGAGCAGCAACATGGGGCATGAATGAGTTGGGTTCGTTCCTGCCCCCAAAGAGGTCCATTAGACTACCAGGGCTTCCTATGGTAGGCCCAGGGAGGGTCTACAGGTGGTTGGGTGGGATGGAGAGCAGAGAGTGATCGGGGGGGGGGGCAGAAAGAGTAAGGAGCCACCACCAGGGGGAGGGCTTGGGGGGGCTTTTTGGTATGGTGTGAGGGAGGGGGCACTTTCTTTTTTGGTTTCAGTTTCTGCCAAAACTGAGCAAACAATTTCAGTCACAGATTCAGTTTCAGTAGAACTACTACTACTACTACTTATCACTTCTGTAGGGCTACAAGGCATATGCAGCGCTGTACACCATACATGAAAAGACAGTCCCTGCTCAGGCTGATACATTGGTCTGGATGCTGGTTGAGATTTCGGGGGTAGAGAGGTAGATCTGGGAGTCGTCAGTGTAGAGATGGTATTGAAAGCCATGGGATGATATCAGAGAGCCAAGGGAAGAAGTGTAGATGGAGAGCAGGAGAGGACCGAGAACAGAACCCTGAGGTACACCGATTGGTAGTGGGATAGAAGTGGAAGAGGATCCACCAGAGTGTAGACTAAAGGTGCGAAGCGAGAGGTAGGAGGAGAACCAGGAAAGAACAGAGCCCTGGAATCCAAGTGAAGACAACGTATCAAGGAGTAAGCTGTGATCAACAATGTCAAAAGCGGCGGATAGATCGAGAAGGATGAGGATAGAATAGAGACCTTTGGATTTGGCCAGTAACAGGTTGTTAGAAACCAAAGATCCTGGGTTTGGTCAGGCTCTAATTCAGGCACTACGTGTCTAGCTATAGGAATCCATTTAGGCAGTGGCGTTCCTAGGGGGGCTGACACCCGGAGCAGATCGCCGATGCGTCCCGCCCCCCCAGTGCAGCGCGACCCCCCCCCCCCCCCCCCCGGCAAAGGACTCCCCCCCCCCAGTTGCATGCCGCTGGAGGGGGGGGGTGCTGCGCGCCTGTCCGCTTCGTTCGTTTCCATGCTCCCTCTGCCCCAGAACAGGAAGTAACCCCCCCCCCCCCCCAGGAACGCCACTGCATTTAGGTCAGCAAAAAGGCTGTCCTAAATTTATCCTTAGAGCTATTCAAATAGCGATTGACTATTGTTGGCTATTTCTGTTGTGCCACAGGTGGCATTTAAAAATAATGCTAACTACAGTGTTTGAATATTGACTTGAAAGTAAACAATTACCCATTAAGTAAATAAAACTAATTGACATTTAGGCGCATGCTTAAAAGTAGATGGGGGGAGGGGACTGGAGTATGTGCTCCATACTTGTGTCAACTCTGAGAATTCCACCTGTCATTGAGAAGTTGAGCCTGATCACAGCAGTCCGTTCTGTGATAAATAACTTCATCTCTGGATTACTGCTCTAAACTTCATAATGGACTGACAGCAAATGGTCTTGACAAACTGTACCTAATTCAGATCACTGTAGCATGAATGCTGGAAGGTTGCAAGCGGCAAGATCTCATCGCGCAAAACCAAAACTGGCTATTGAGACCCCGCAAAGCTAAATTCAAAACCCCGACTCTGCAAACACTTAGAGGCTCTTTCTCAAAGTCATGAAACAATATCGTACAAAATTATTGTAAGGAAGGCAATGATATTACAATCTGCCCTCACTACAGCTAACTCTCTATACTCTGTTCATTGTTGATCGCATTGGCAATTAACATAGTAACATAGTAGATGACGGCAGAAAAAGACCTGCATGGTCCATCCAGTCTGCCCAAGACAAACTCATATGTGTATACCTTACCTTGAATTGAATTTGTACCTGTCCTTTTCAGGGCACAGACCATATAAGTCTGCCCAGCAGTATTTCCCGCCTCCCAACCACCAGTCCCGCCTCCCATCACCGGCTCTGGTACAGACCGTATAAGTCTGCCCTCCCCTATCCTTGCTTCCCAACCACCACCCCCTCTTCCCCCCACCTGCTCCGCCACCCAATTTCAGCTAAGCTTCTGAGGATCCATTCCTTCTGCACAGGATTCCTCTATGCATATCCCATGCATGTTTGAACTCCGTTACCGTTTTCATCTCCACCACCTCCCGCGGGAGGGCATTCCAAGCGTTCACCACCCTCTCTGTGAAAAAATACTTCCTGACATCTTTCCTGAGTCTGCCCCCCTTCAATCTCATTTCATGTCCTCTCGTTCTACCGCCTTCCCATCTCCGGAAAAGATTCGTTTGCGGATTAATACCTTTCAAATATTTGAACGTCTGTATCATATCACCCCTGTTCCTCCTTTCCTCCAGGGTGTACATGTTCAGGTCAGCAAGCCTCTCTTCATACATCTTGGAACGTAAATCCCATACCATCCTCGTAGCTTTTCTTTGCACCGCTTCCATTTTTTTAACATCCTTCGCAAGATACGGCCTCCAAATTAAACGTACTCTATCACATTGGAAGGATAACAGTTTCCTGAACTGGAATGTATGGTGGAGAATGGTCTGATAGATAGATAGATAGATAGATAGATAGATAGATAGATAGATAGATAGATAGATAGATAGATAAAGTGTATGTGTATTATGATGAGGGCATTACGGGTCCCCCTTAATAACACTCCCTCACAGAGCCACTTTAAATCCTGCAATACAGTGCATAGATACTGAACACTGGATCAGTGAGGGAAGAGCAGGAATAGGCAGGCAGGATAAAACTCCCAAGTACAGCTATTTATTGCATTTGTATCCCACATTTTCCCACCTATTTGCAGGCTCAATGTGGCTTACAGAGTTTGGTTATGACATAATCATTCCAGAATATCAGACACAATTAGTAATGTACAAAGATTAGGTGAGGGAAGAGAGAAGGAAGGTGTTAGGCAGGATATAAGGTGGACTGTAATAATTGGGTGGGTTGGTGAGGTAGTTTTGTAAGGCTATGGGTTCTCTTTGTAGGCCTTGTTGAAGGGGTGTGTCTTCAGAGATTTGCGGAAGTTAGTTATTTCATCAATAGCTTTCAGGGCCGTAGGTATTGCATTCCACAATTGCGTGCTCATGTAAGAGAAGGTGGTGGCGTGTATCAGTTTATATTTTAATCCTTTACAGCTGGGGAAGTGCAGATTGAGAAATTTGCGGGATGATCTTATGGCATTTTTGGGAGGCAAGTCCACAAGGTTTAGCATGTAGATTGGGGCATCTGCATGAATGATTTTGTGTACAATCATGCAGATCTTGAACGCAACTCGTTCCTTGAGTGGGAGCCAGTGAAGTTTCTCTCTTAGGGGTTTCGCGCTTTCATATTTGTTTTTTCCAAATATGAGTCTGGCGCGGTATTCTGGGCTGTTTGGAGTTTTTTGATAGTCTGTTCTTTGCAGCCAGCGTATAGTGCATTACAGTAGTCCAGGTGACTTATTACCATTGACTGTACCAAGGTACGGAAGGTGTATCTCGGGAAGAAAGGTTTTACTCTTTTGAGTTTCCACATGGAGTGGAACATCTTTTTCGTTGTGTCTTTCACGTGAGTATCGAGTGTGAGGCCCAGGGAAGACAAGAGCAGCCCTCCAGTCTTCACCACCAATGTGTAAGTGTAGCAGAGTCTTGATTCAGATAGTCTAAGTTTTATCTTGAAACTTTGTGAAACCTTTAATCCTAGCGGCCAGGCCTGGTTGTGATTTATGTTGAAGACAAAGACTAGTGAACACTGTAGCCCTGCCAGGGACAGACCAAAGGGTGATTATCCTTGAGTCCAAAAGACTGTTTTGTTCTCATTTCATCAAGCCTGTAAAAGGAACAGGCTGTAACCTTCTTTTGAATTCTTATAAAGCGTTCTTGTTTTATCTTCAACCCTTTGAGTAGCTGTGTCCATTAAGACTCCACGTCCATCCCTTGCTCATGGTGCTATAGTTAGGTACATCTTATTGTAGTGCACTAAAATTTACAATTTGTACTGGTTTCTTTATTATTTGTCTTTTAAACTTAATAAAGATATTTGGACACAACAAAAATGTGACTCTTGGTCTTTAAAGGCCTCAGAGGAAATGAATCAGACAGCTCAAAAGACAGGTTGTCTTTCAACGCACTTTCAGGCTTCTTAGGTCTTCCCAAAGGGCCTCCCTAAGTTACATCTTCGTCAAAGAAATTAAAAGATCTACACAGGTATGTCAAATTCATAACTAAGGACAGGCTGCTTCGGCGGCTGCACCTTCATCGATGGGCCACACTAAAATATTCGTCCTCCCTATTCTCCCCATTATGATTACTTAGGAGTCAAATTTACATTATGCAATTAACCAGATTTGGAATGCACATTAAATGATACGAAGTGGGCCGCATGTTTGATATGCCTGATCTAGGGTTTGTTAACAGGATTTCTCAGACCAACACATCCCCCTTGAACTCTCCAAGATCTCCGCCAGTCTGAGGACTACCTCCAATTGAGGAAGCGGTTTTAAAGTAATGATACTACTGACTGCCTGACTTTCACACTCCCCTCAGACTATCCACCTAGCAGAAGGCAGACCCAGCTCCCCAGTTACATAGGTTTCATTGTAGAATCCAACCCATCGCCCTAGTTCGAAATAGTTTGCCAATTGATCTGGTGAAGGCAGGGATTCATTAATTTTAGAAACAGAGTGAGTGTTAAGTAAGTTGTTCACCAAAGAATACAATTTCCTAGGGCTGACTTTTATTTCACCTATAAACTTTATAATTTTAAACATGTATAATATATACCCATTTGATGCAAGTACGGTCCTGTATATGTGTCGATTGGTGACTTTAAGAGATGACACCATTCATGGGTTGATGGGAGGATTAATTAAGAAATGATATACCTTGTTTACAGAGCGGTGGTAAGCGCAGTGCAGGCACACCGCTCGTTCTTCCGGGACTACCGCCAGCCCAACGCAGCTGCCGGCGGTAGTCCTGCCCCCAGCGCGCAGCAGTTTCAGGGGAAAAAATAAAATCCCTGGAAAAATGACTTGTGCGGCGGTTACCCAGCAGTAATTGGGCATCGCTGCGTGCTGCCTGGTTACCGCTGGGTTAGCGCAGAAGCTTTTATCGCCAACTCAGTGGGTAGCGGTATGGGCTCTTACCGCATAGCCATGCATGTCTGGGGTCTTTTACCCGCTGCGGTAAAAAGGGCCCTGGTGCACGGGAAAAACAAAATCCAAAATATAGAACAGGAAAAGTTCTCTACGATGACGAATCACAGAAGGCAAAAGTAGAGACTAATAGACGATTCACCACTGGAGACGTGAGTCCAACAGTCTTTATTATATCAGAGCCCCCACCACTAGTACAGGGCCCTTTTCCCCACTACTTGGTAAAAGGACCCCTTAAGTATTTGTCTACTAAAAAAACAACAAGGCAAACGATCTGCAAAATCCAATATGGAAAAGAAAGCCCGCAGATCAATATCACAACAAAAAGATTTTATTGAAGATACCGCGTATGAATGAATCGCCCGACACAGGCCGTGTTTCGCCCACCTAGGGCTGCGTCAGGGGCTAATTTGAAACCTTCGTAAAGGGGCAAATATGGTGCATAAAAGTCCAGAAAAAACCAGCTCAAACGGGAATCCTGTGGTCTCTAGCATACACAAATGGACACACCATTACTGAAGCTTAATGTGTTATTTTCAGTGATGTAATTTTTATGTTATTTAATTGCATTGTTTTTAAATGGATGTCTTTAATTATATATTTGTCATTTTATTTGATAGTGTCATTTTTATCAGGTATTTTTAAGTTATTATTATTATTTGTTGCATTTGTATCCCACATTTTCCCACCTATTTACAGGCTCAATGTGGCTTACATGATACCGTAATCGACGTTAACCGATTTCGGTATGAACAAATACAAGTTGCGATTAATATCAAGGTGATATTATGGTAGAGTGAGATACATGTATGGTAAAGACAATTGGGGAGAACTTAGAGAGGGAAAGGAAGAGTTAGGATAAGTCCGTTATGATCTTTGGTTAAGTTGTGTCGCAGATGCCCAGGTTTTTTATGTTGGGTCGGTGGGGTATGCCCTTCTGAACACTTCTGTTTTTAATGCTTTCCGGAAATTGATGTGGTCGAGTGTGGTTTTTACTACTTTTGGTAGTGCATTCCACAATTGTGTGCTCAGGTAGGAAAAGCTGGAAGCATAGGTGGATTTGTATTTGAGTCCTTTGCTGCTTGGGTATTGGAGGTTTAGGTATGATCTTGCTGATTTTATGGTGTTTCTGGGTGGTAGGTCGATGAGGTCTGTGTCACGTATCCCGGTGCCTCGCCGTAGATGATTTTGTGAACTGTCGTACAGATTTTGAATGTGATACGTTCCTTAATTGGAAGCCAGTGCAGTTTTTCTCGGAGTGGTTTGGCGCTGTCAAAACGTGTTTTTCCATATATAAGCCATGCTGCTGTGCTTTGGGCGGTTTTATATGTTATGCCATGTATTTTCATAAGTTTATTATACTGCCTGAGGCAGACCTCCTTGGCCGAAACATGATTCGTGTCGTTTCTTTGGATACTTCATTGCTCCTTTTTTTCTGGATATAAAATCTGCTAGGTTCCAAATTGGACTTGGCCTACCTATAGCAGCTGCAGTTCACACATTGGGGGTGGAGACGTATGCCATGGGGTGTTGCTGCTTCCCTCTGGGACCCCTTAACCTAGCTATGACCTTAGCTTGTTTACTTGCTGGACTACGCCCTCCTGGCTCTGCCCCTCATGTTTCACTTCCCCCCTGGGCAGACTGTAAGTGTTAAGGTCCTTTGATACCGTGAGGGAGTGCTATCAAGGGAGAAAGGCATTAGCCTATAGACTCCCTCACAGTTACTTATCCTGTTTTTTTCTGACTGTACATCACTACTGCATTATTACAAATTCCTTTTATTTCTCCTGTGTTGTTTATTATTATTATTATTATTATTATTATTATTATTATTATTATTATTATTATTATTTTATTTATCAATTTTACAATTTAATTCAAGCATAATTCTTGAAGTTAGAAAAAGATGATTTTATTATTATTATTATTTATTGCACTTGTATCCCACATTTTCCCACCTATTTGCAGGCTCAGTGTGGCTCACAGAGGTCTGTTATGGCATCGCCGTAACAGAGAAGAAATACAATTGGTGTTACAAAGGATAAACAAGATAAGAGGATTAGGTTGTGTAGCTGTACAGTGAGACGATCTGGATAAAGAAGTGTAGGGATTGAGTTCTAGTCATTATTGGTTCTCGTGGTAAGCTTTATTAAAGAGATAGGTTTTCAAAGCTTTGCGGAAGTTTTTTTAAGTCAAAAGGTTATCAAAGGAAATAAAGGTTTACATTTTTAATCAAAATATTGATCTATTACTCATCTTTAGTCCAATATCAGGAGGCATTACACAATACTTAAGGTTATCAATAGAAATCAAACAAAATAAAACATGGAAAAGAAAATAAGATGATACCTTTTTTATTGGACATAACTTAATATATTTCTTGATTAGCTTTCGAAGGTTGCCCTTCTTCGTCAGATGGGAAATAAGCAAATGTGCTAGCTGACAGTGTATATAAGTGAAAACATTCAAGCATTACTATGACAGTAAAATAGATACCATTGGAGATTCTACATGGAATGTTGCTACTATTGGAGATTCTACATGGATGGAATGTTGCTATTCCACTAGCAACATTCCATGTAGAAGCCTGCGCGGCCACATTGGTGATCTACAAGGGCCGACTTCTACATGGAATGTTGCTAGTGGAATAGCAACATTCCATGTAGAATCTATAGAAATCAAACAAAATAAAACATGGAAAAGAAAATAAGATGATACCTTTTTTATTGGACATAACTTAATACATTTCTTGATTAGCTTTCGAAGGTTGCCCTTCTTCCTCAGATGGGAAATAAGCAAATGTGCTAGCTGACAGTGTATATAAGTGAAAACATTCAAGCATTACTATGACAGTAAAATAGATACCATTGGAGATTCTACATGGAATGTTGCTACTATTGGAGATTCTACATGGATGGAATGTTGCTATTCCACTAGCAACATTCCATGTAGAAGGCTGCGCAGGCTTCTGTTTCTGTGAGTCTGACGTCCTGCACGTACGTGCAGGACGTCAGACTCACAGAAGCAGAAGCCTGCGCGGCCACATTGGTGATCTACAAGGGCCGACTTCTACATGGAATGTTGCTAGTGGAATAGCAACATTCCATGTAGAATCTATAGAAATCAAACAAAATAAAACATGGAAAAGAAAATAAGATGATACCTTTTTATTGGACATAACTTAATACATTTCTTGATTAGCTTTCGAAGGTTGCCCTTCTTCCTCAGATGGGAAATAAGCAAATGTGCTAGCTGACAGTGTATATAAGTGAAAACATTCAAGCATTACTATGACAGTAAAATAGATACCATTGGAGATTCTACATGGAATGTTGCTACTATTGGAGATTCTACATGGATGGAATGTTGCTATTCCACTAGCAACATTCCATGTAGAAGGCTGCGCAGGCTTCTGTTTCTGTGAGTCTGACGTCCTGCACGTATGTGCAGGACGTCAGACTCACAGAAGCAGAAGCCTGCGCGGCCACATTGGTGATCTACAAGGGCCGACTTCTACATGGAATGTTGCTAGTGGAATAGCAACATTCCATGTAGAATCTATAGCAATCAAACAAAATAAAACATGGAAAAGAAAATAAGATGATACCTTTTTTATTGGACATAACTTAATACATTTCTTGATTAGCTTTCGAAGGTTGCCCTTCTTCCTCAGATCGGAAATAAGCAAATGTGCTAGCTGACAGTGTATATAAGTGAAAACATTCAAGCATTACTATGACAGTCTTACAGGGTGGGAGGATGGGGTGGGTCGGAGGTATGCATGGGGACATCAAAGCATATCATTGATATTCTAACAGGGTGGGGTGTGGATAGGTGAGGGGTGATCAACAGAGACATACAGCTTTAACACGGCTACAACACTCCTCTTCAATACTTAAGGAAATTAGAAACTTAGGATAGATTAATAGCATCTAACACTAAGAAAAAGAAAAGGCGGCCGAGAAGAGCTCCCGGGAATACTTATTACGGAGTTGGAGTTATTATAGTCCTTGGATGTAACATAGGTGATGTCAGCCAGTTTAGCTTCCAGAAAAGAGTTGAGCTGTTTTGATTTAAAAAAAAACAAACCATATTTGACGGAATTAAGTTTTAGGACACATTTGCAGGGAAAGTTCAACCAAAATAAACCACCCAATTGCAAAGCTTTCGGGCGCAGTTTAAGAAACTCTTGTCTTTTCTTTTGTGTTGTTTTAGAGACATCTGGGTAAATTCTTATTTTACAGTCCAGGAAAAGTTGTTCTCTATGAGAAAAATACTGTTTAAGTACCCAGTCTCTATCAGGTTGTGGAATAAAAGTTACTTTGAGTGTAGCAGTTGTCAGTCCCACCACGTCATCTTGAAGTATTTGAGTTAAAGTCATATCTAAAGTTTCTGCAGGTTGGTCAAGTCTCTCTCCAGATTCTTGTTGCTTCTTATTTTATTTATTTATTTATTTATTTATTGCATTTGTACCCCACACTTTCCCACCTCTTTGCGGGTTCAGTGTGGCTTACAATACGTTATGAAAACTGGAAGTACATTTTGTTACAGCTCAGTTATGGATTACATTATGAAGCGTTATGCGAGACAAGTCTTGTAACAAGGAATATAACAATGGAAAAGATCATTGAGACATTGGAAGGAAAGAACGGGAAGCTAAAAGGGGCGATACATTGGAGGGAACCAGCGGGAAACAGGAGGGGCGGTATATGATAACAGGCAAGCATTTGGTATACATTTTCTGTGAGTAAGGTATGAGTGTGGTAAGTTTGCGGGAGATGAGAAGGTGAGGTAGGGGGTGGGAATTCAGAGTGGCTGTAGTGATGCATTGTTGAACAGTGAGTGCGGTTTTATGTGTTTTGGTCCTTTCCGTAAATTTCCTCAAAGAGGTGGGTCTTCAGTAGTTTGCGGAAGGTTTTTTGCTCGTGGATCGTTTTCAGGTTGCGTGGCAATGAATTATGAAAAGGCTGTATATAATCTCCTGTGTTGTTTTATTTATATGATTTTATATTTTATTCACGTAAACCACTCACATGGTAATTATCGATGGGCGATATCTCAAGAGACAATCCTGGCCCATAAACATCACAGGGTTAAGTCTGTCCTAAAGACTTGGGCTCGCTTAGACTTATTTTGTCAGGGACCTTATAGCACTAATTAACCTTATGTTTTTGTGTTATTTGTCTGAAGGTATTGTCATGGAAAGATATTGTTGTTTTGATCTTTATCTACGCTTATTTGTCATGGATTGTTTGATATTGTTTGATTTTGTGTTTGTGTTTGCTTTTGTATATTATGTTTTGAAAAAAACTTCAATAAAAATATGAAAAAAAAAAAAAAAGAATTAATGAACTTGAAACTTGGTACCAGTCTGAATATCACCGGTACCCAGAAAAGTGCCGGCAGCCACTTTATACCCAAATATTCAGCATTAATATCTGGATAGAACCTGGCGCTGAATTTTCAGGTATAACAAACCCATGGCAGCTGGCATTTTAAAAAAAAAAAACACTGAATATTGGGAGGAAAAACATTTTTCTGTGAGCATCTCCTATCAAGGTCCAGGATTCATGGACCACATTCTCATCGGACTTTTATTAAACTTTTGCTGTTTTCTTGGGCTTCTGCTGCTCTGCCTTTGTTTCCTGGTTTTAAGTTGCTGAACCTTTGTTTGCATTTAAGTTGTGCTATTACATTTGGTTTTTTGAAGTCGTTATACCTCACCTCCTGTGAATTCTGTTACTAAAAGGTAAACAATAAATCCTGAACACCATAAAGTTTTGGTAGTTGCTATTGTGTCATCCCATCCCCGTCAAGTAAGAAAGGCTCTTTGGAAAATATAGGGTTATACAGTTTGTTTTTCCGACCTGTGCTGTTATTTCAGTCGTTATTTGTGGTGGTAACCTCTGTTTGTAAATATAAGGAAATGACCAGCTGACTCAAATCAGTCAGCTAAAATCACTTTATTCAAACAGTAACAATTATACACAGTGGAAACTGTTCCCTCTAAGCAGTGGGAGTCCTTCACCTACAGTCCAGCCAGTAAGGGGTGCTATTTCACTAACAGGGGTGATGTGATACAGACGATCAAATATTTGAAAGGTATTAATCCGCAAACGAACCTTTTCCGGAGATGGGAAGGCGGTAGAGGACATGAAATGAGATTGAAGGGGGGCAGACTCAAGAAACATGTCAAGAAGTATTTTTTCACGGAGAGCGTGGTGGATACTTGGAATGCCCTCCCGCAGGAGGTGGTGGAGATGAAAACGGTAACGGAATTCAAACATGCGTGGGATAAACGTAAAGGAATCCTGTTCAGAAGGAATGGATCCTCAGAAGCTTAACTGAGATTGGGTGGCAGAGCCGGTGGTGGGAGGCGGGGCTAGTGGTTGGGAGGTGGGGCTAGTGCTGGGCAGACTTCTACGGTCTGTGCCCTGAAAATGGCAGATACAAATCAAAGTCAGGTATACACATAAAGTAGCACATATGAGTTTATCTTGTTGGGCAGACTGGATGGACCATACAGGTCTTTCTCTGTCGTCATCTACTATGTTACTATGATAATAGTGAGGGACAGGCAACCTGTCCCTGGTGATTGAAAACATGATATTGAAGCACCACCCCCCACGGGCAGCAATGCTATTGGATGGCTTCCACTCAGCTTAGAGGGAACAATGGTGGTAAAGAGTAATAGGCAGCGGGGTGATGGACGCTAAGCACGAATTCTATATCGGCAATTGTGTGCACAGTTGCCATTATAGAATACTAGTCTAATTCCACCTTTAAACACTAAACTATAGACATGAGTACTTACACAGGCTCAATGGCTGACGCAAATGATCTTAGCTTACTAAGCAACAGGTGCAAAAATGCTAATATTCTATAAGATTTGCACGTGTAACTGGTAATTAGTGACAATTAGCAACAATTAACACCAAATGGCAGCTAATTATTAAGTTATGGGCCTTATTCTAGAAAGGTTATGCTCCTAAATTTATGCTCCTAATTCAGGGCCTATTACGCTCATAGATTTAGCATGCATTTAGGAGAATAAATTAGGCTCCTAAATTTATGAGCAGAAATTTAGAAGCAGAAACTATGCTAATAAATTTAGGAGTGTAAATTTAGGACCGTAACTTTAGGAGCATAACCTTTATAGAACAAGGCCCTATCTGCCGGATTCTATGTAGCGATCCGTGATGAAATCCAGGCATATTCTATAACAACATGCATGAGTTAATTGGTTTAACAAGCTAATCACCGTTGATAACAGCACTTAACAAGCAATAAAGAGCACTAATTGGCAATAATTAGAAATTATGCACCCAACGCCCTAAGCAGATTCTGTAATGAACTGTGCCTAAGTTCTAATGTGTGCAGTTCAAAATGGGTGCGACTATGGGTGGGGAAATAGACGTTCCATGGGCGTTACCAAATTTACGCATGTAGTTATAGAATGTGGCCCAGTGCGTGTAAATCTACACGTGGGGATTTACACCATGTTTTCATTGGTGTAAATGGAAGAGTGTAGTTTTAGGCGCTGGGATTTCAACTAAGCTTACTCTTTTTACCATGCCTAAATCTGTAACCACCGCTTATAGAATACAATTAGGCACAAATGTTTACCACAGGGATTTTTTAGGTGCCATATATAGAATCTGGCCCTATATGTGTAACTAACACTATTCTGTGACTTGGGCAGTGGCGTAGGAAGGGGGGGCGGTGGGGCGGTCCGTCCCGGGTGCACGCCACTGGGGGGTGTCGGCGCCGCTGGTTACCTGCTCTCTCTCTACCCCGGAACAGGTTACTTCCTGTTCCAGGGCAGAGAGAGCAGGGAACCAACGGAGCCGACGTAGCTCCCAGCGACAACGTGCACTCGGCGGGGCGGAGCGCCAATGGTAATAATGCAGTCGGGGGTGCGTGCGCCGAGGGGCCCCGGGTGTCAGCCACCCTCGCTATGCCACTGGACTTGGGAGTGTAAATTTTCATGCTAAGGGCTACATTCAGTAAATCATGCTGAAAAATCGAAGCGGGGAAAAATTATGCATTGAGAGAATTTTAAGAAGGGTATCTGCACTTTGTGAAAAATTACAAGTGGACCTTACGAGACTGGGAGACTGGGCGTCTAAATGGCAGATGACATTTAATGTGAGCAAGTGCAAAGTGATGCATGTGGGAAAGAGGAACCCGAATTATAGCTATGTCATGCAAGGTTCCACGTTAGGAGTCAAGGACCAAGAAAGGGATCTAGGCGGCGGCGTTGATGATACGTTGAAACCTTCTGTTCAGTGTGCAGCTGCGGCTACGAAAGCAAATAGAATGTTAGGTATTATTAGGAAAGGAATGGAAAACAAAAATGAAGATGTTATAATGTCTTTGTATCGCTCCATGGTGTGACCGCACCTCGAATATTGTGTTCAATTCTGGTCACCGCTTCTCAAAAAAGATATAGTGGAATTAGAAAAGGTGCAGAGAAGGGTCGACGAAAATGATAAAGGGGATGGGATGACTTCCCTATGAGGAAAGGCTAAAGCAGCTAGGGCTCTTCAGCTTGGAGAAAAGGCGGCTGAGGGGAGATATGATACAGGTCTATAAAATAATGAGTGGAGTTGAACGGGTAGATGTGCAGCGTCTGTTTACGCTTTCCAAAAATACTAGGACTAGGGGGCATGCGATGAAGCTACAATGTAGTAAATTTAAAACGAATCGGAGAAAATATTTCTTCACTCAACGTGTAATTAAACTCTGGAATTCGTTGCCAGAGAATGTGGTAAAGGCAGTTAGCTTAGCGGAGTTTTAAAAAGGTTTGGACGGCTTCCTAAAGGAAAAGTCTATAGACCACCTTATAATTGAAAGAGAAAAACGCCTAGATTTCGACACAAATCGGGAGATAGACATTTATCTCACAAAAACGAATAAATCGGTATAATGGAAAGCCGATTTTGGACGTTTTCAACTGCACTCCATCGCGGAAGCGTACAAAGTTGACGGGGGCATGTCGGAGGCGTGGCAAAGGTGGAACTGGGGCGTGGTTATCGGCCGAGGAGAGATGGGCGCCTTTCGCCGATAATGGAAAAAAGTATACGTTTGTAGCTAGAATTTAGGGCACTTTTCCTGGACCCTGTTTTTTCACGAATAAGGCCCCAAAAAGTGCTCTAAATGACCAGATTACCACCAGAGGGAATCGGGGATGACCTCCCCTGACTCCCCCAGTGGTCACTAACCCCCTCCCACCACAAAACATGATGTTTCACAACTTTTTATTTTTACCCTCAAATGTCATACCCACCTCCCTGGCAGCAGTATGCAGGTCCCTGGAGCAGTTGTTAGGGGATGCAGTGGACTTCAGGCAGGTGGACCCAGGCCCATCCCCCCCCCTACCTGTTACAATAGTGCTACTTAATGCTTATTAGTTGTCCAACCCCCCAAACCCACTGTACCCACATGTAGGTGCCCCCCTTCACCCCTTAGGGCTATAGTAATGGTGTAGACTTGTGGGCAGTGGGATTTGAGGGGGATTGGGGGGGCTCAACACACAAGGGAAGGGTGCTATGCACCTGGGAGCTCTTTTACCTTTTTTTTTGTTTTTGTAAAAGTGCCCCCTAGGGTGCCCGGTTGGTGTCCTGGCATGTGAGGGGGACCAGTGCACTACGAATCCTGGCCCCTCCCACGAACAAATGCCTTAGATTTATTCGTTTTTGAGCTGGGCGCTTTTATTTTCCATTATCACTGAAAAACAAAAACGTCCAGCTCACAAATTGTCGAATAAAACATGGACGTCTATTTTTTTCGAAAATACGGTTCGGTCCGCCCCTTCACGGACCCGTTCTCGGAGATAAACGCCCATGGAGATAGACGTTTTCGTTCAATTATGCCCCTCAGACCGTTATTAAATGGACTTGGTAAGCATCCACTATTTCTGGGATAAGAAGTATAAAATGTTTTGTATATTTTTGGGATCTTGCCGGGTATTTGTGACCTGGATTGGCCACTGTTGGAAACAGGATGCTGGGCTAGATGAACCTTTGGTCTTTCCCAGTATTGCAATGCTTATTACGTTTTGTACTTATGCGCTTTATAGAATAGCTGCTTAGCACCTGATCCACGCCTTCAGCAGGTGTAAATGCTGTTGCCTAAAATAGATGCGGATCAGGTATATTATATAAAAATGCACGTAACTCATAGGAGCACCCCTGACAGGCTCCTAAACACCCCCCTAAAAAAAAGTACACATCCTAGGATTTATGCGCAGATCATTATAGAACACAATCCTTGCAAAGATCCAAATTAAGGCCAATTAATGCCAAAAATTAGTTGTTAGCACTCAACCATTGACACTGATTGGCTCATTCATCAATTAAGTCGTGCGTGTAAATCGGCAATGTACTTTAGTTGCCACATATCTCCGGGGGTAATTGTGAAATTCTCTGAGCAAGTTTATAGAAGTAGGGTCTACAAAATCCTGAATGGTGTAGAATAAATAGAAGTAAATCTATTTTCTACTCGTTCCAAAAGTACAACGACTAGGGGACACTCAAGGAAGTTCCTTGGGAATACTTTTAAAACAAATAGGAGGAAATATTTTTGCACTCAATAAATAGTTAAGCTCTGGAACTCTTGGCCAGAGGATGTAGTAATAGCAGTTATCATATCTGGGTTTAAAAAAGGTTTGGACAAGTTCCTGGAGGAAAAGTCCATAGTCTGCTATTGAAACAGACATGGGGAAGCAACTGCTTGCCCTGGGATTGGAAGCATGGAGTGTTTCCACCATTTGGGATTCTGCCAGGTACTTGTGACCTGGATTGGCCACTGTTGGAAACAGGATACTGGGCTAGATGGACCATTGGTCTGACCCAGTATGGCTACTCTTATGTTATGCTACGTTAGGGGGGAAAATGCAAAGAAGCCCTGCTTAGTGTCTATTCAATGTTTCGGTGATCACCACCTATATCAAGGGCAGATTCACAATTATTTATAATCAGGACAAAAAGCATATAACCACCTTGCAATACGTGCCAAAGAACACACTAGCAGTTACCTATATTGAGCTGACCACTCCAGGAACTCAATAAACTTCTGTTTCCCATCTGGGATGCATCACTTTAAGTGTAGATTAACCTAGTGTTTCCTTTAATGCATATTACTTCCCCGAATGAGCAAGTATTATTTCCTTTTTACATATATTTATTCAAATTTAGTGATTAACCAGAGGAAAAGACTTCAGGTGCTCGGCTTCCACTGTCTTAATTTGTTTACTGTCGATGCCGGGTGAGCTTCCTCACTAGTCAGAAAAACCTCCGGGTATTCAATCACATTTCATAAATTATTCTATTTTTTTTTCTCTTTTTGTTTTTCAATTTTTTATTTTTTCTTCATCTATGGTAGTGAATCTTATATTTTTAAAATACTTTTTAATACTAAAAGGGCACTTATCTGGAACGTGGCATGCATATCATGGTTTGCTCTACAAAGAGCCTCCATTTCACATTAAGCTTCTTCAGGAGACAAACCAGTTGCCCTGTTGCCCTTCAGTGTCTTGCCCTTCTTACTATTTCTGTGCGTTCTTCAATGAAAGAGTTCTCTTACCGCATGGCCATATTTGCCTGGGGGGCTTTTTACCCCTCCCCCCCCCCCCCCCCCCCCCCCCCCCCCCGCGGTAAAATGGACCTTGGCACGTGGGAAAAATGGCCCCTGCTGCTAGCACAGGGTCCTTTTTCCTGCAGCTTGGTTAAAGGACCCCACACTTAGTAGGAGACCAAGGAAACAGAGCTGGAGTAGAGAAGGTCAAAGAGACTAAAATACCACAGGCCTGACATGAGCAAGAAATTTTATTCACTTATCACTACGACTATTTATCATTTCTAAAGCGCTACTAGATGTACGCAGCGCTGTACACTTGAACATGAAGAGACAGTCCCTGCTCGACAGAGCTTACAATCTAATCAGGACAAATAAGGCATAAGGACAAAGAGTAGCAAGATTCTGGAATCCCAAAGAGTAGCAAGATTCCGCGCAGAATCCCAACAGTAGCAAAATTCCGGAATCCCAAAGAGTAGCAAGATTCCGCGCAGAATCCCAACAGTAGCAAAATTCTGGAATCCCAAACACTACTACTACTACTACTTATCATTTCTAAAGCACTACTAGATGTACGCAGCGCTGTACACTTGAACATGAAGAGACAGTCCCTGCTCGACAGAGCTTACAATCTAATTAGGACAGACAAACAGGACAAACAAGAGATAAGGGAATATTAAAGTGAGGATGATAAAATAAGGGTTCTGAACAAAGTGAATAAGGTTTAGGAGTTAAAAGCAGCATAAAAAAGGTGGGCTTTTAGCTTAGATTTGAAGACGACCAGAGATGGAGCTTGACGTACCGGCTCAGGAAGTCTATCCCAGGCATATGGTGCAGCAAGATAAAAGGAACGGAGTCTGGAGTTAGCAGTGGAGGAGAAGGGTGCAGATAAGAAAGATTTGCCCAGTGAACGGAGTTCCCGGGGAGGAATGTAGGGAGAGATGAGACACAGCCGGGTTTCAGCATGTGCCTGCATCAGGGGGTTCTTGTATGCAAACCGGATTTAAACATTGTGTAGTCTAATTATATAATAGGAGAAACTTTCCAATAAGAACTATTCCCAGTGCCGTCACTGCCAGCAATGATTTTATGCGCTGTCGCTGAATAATATCACTCTAAAGATGCCTCTTTCAGAATCCTCAAAACTCTTATTCACGTGACTCCTGTGGTGTTTTAGTCTCTTTGGCCTTCTCTGCTCCAGCTCACATCAGCAGCCATTTCCCCACTGAGGTTAGCAGTACAGCATGCATAGGGTAAATCCACTTGAACAGAACATCTCGAGCAGGAGGTGTCAACGGAAGAGCACATTGAAGTCTTAAACCTCAGTTTTTTCCTTGAAATGCAAGCTGCTTTTAGAAATCTGTGAGCTTTCATTTTATCTTAATTTCCAGCATGACACACCGCCTTGTCTTACATTAGGTTGTGTCAGTCATGCTAAATTGCACTATATATTCACTTAATGCAATGTCTATTCAAGATGACAGAGGGCGGGTAGTGAAGTACTCTCAGTTTTAACACTCAGGACTGCCACTTCTACATCTCTCTCTCTCTCTCTGCATTTTGTCCTTACAGGAGAGGCTTACAGGGGACTTTTTTTTCCAAATCTCAGTCTAGAAAAGATTAACTGAAACATTCACCAACCATTTAATGGCAGGGAAGGCTATTACCGGAAGGCTTTTGCTAAATGCATATGTTTGCATGTCTGGCTGCCGACTTGCCTAATTGTTTAAAAGTCTCGCCATGGGTCAGCACAATAGCGCAGTGGAAACGCTGCTGTACAGGAGATCTGGATTTAATTCCCGAGCCCAACTTCAGCTTCTCAGGGGAATGAGGATGCTGTGAAGGCATCGTACACACCGCACAGAGCAAAGGGAATCCCGATCCACAGCAGCAACAGCCAGTGGCCAGTCTCAAGCGTGCCAGGCTAGAATGGAGGTTTGGGCTCAATTTCAAATGCCAACAGTGAAGATAACTAGTATTTGGACTGTGCTGTTCATCTTTGATGTTTCAAGGAGAACTTTAAGCTCTACTACTACTGCTTATCACTTCTATAGCACTACAAGTCATACGCAGCGCTGTACACCATACACAAAGACAGTCCCTGCTCAAAGAGCTCACAATCTAAGTATGGAATGTTGCTAGTGGAATAGCAACATTCCATGTAGAATCTCAAATACTAGCAACAGAATCTCAATAGTAGCAACATTCCATGTAGAATCTCAAGTAATAGCAACAGAATCTCCAATAGTAGCAACATTCTATGTAGAATCTCAAATAGTAGCAACAGAATCTCCAATAGTAGCAACATTCCAGAATCTCAAATAGTAACAACATTCCATGTTCCACTGCACTAACCACTAGGCTACTCCTCCACTAGCAACATTCCATCTAGAAGCCTGCCCTTGCAGATCAGCAACGCAGCCGCGCAGGATTCTGTTTCTGTGAGTCTGACGTCCTGCACATACGTGCAGGACGTCAGACTCACAGAAACAGAAGCCTGCGCAGCCGCATTGCTGATCTGCAAGGGCAGGCTTCTACATTACTACTACTCCTACTACTACTACTTATCACTTCTATAGCGCTACAAGGCATACGCAGCGCTGTACACCATACACAAAGACAGTCCCTGCTCAAAGAGCTCACAATCTAAGTATGGAATGTTGCTAGTGGAACAGCAACATTCCATGTAGAATCTCAAATACTAGCAACAGAATCTCAATAGTAGCAACATTCCATGTAGAATCTCAAGTAATAGCAACAGAATCTCCAATAGTAGCAACATTCTATGTAGAATCTCAAATAGTAGCAACAGAATCTCCAATAGTAGCCACATTCCATGTAGAATCTCAAGTAATAGCAACATTCCAGAATCTCAAATAGCAACAACATCCCATGTTCCACTGCACTAACCACTAGGCTACTCCTCCACTAGCAACATTCCATCTAGAAGCCTGCCCTTGCAGATCAGCAACGCAGCCGCGCAGGCTTCTGTTTCTGATGTAACTTCCTATTTTCTCGAGGGCGGGACACAGTGATTGAAGGGCCGACGCGATGAGCGCAGTGCAGAGCTGACGCGAGGCGCTTCTTCGCTTTTCGTTTTGAAGACTGGGTGCAAGGTAGCAGAAGAGGGTCATCTCTTCGTCGACGGAGCTGGTACATTTGCTTACTATTTATAAGAGAACCCCTTGTATTTTGTATGATTTGCTGATTGGGTATCTCTCCCTCTAATTACTATCAAGTTGTATGGCAGCCATATCAGATTTAAATAGTGCCATTTTGGGGCTAGTGTGTGTTTGCATATGCAGATACTTGTCTAGGGAAAGACATATAATATACAGATATCTTATGGGGTTTTAAAATGTGGATTCAGGTTTGTGCAGCTGTTTTTAGCTGGCTATACAGCCACTCACCAGATTTATGAATATAGACTGAGCTGTTTTTATGACCCCTGGTATAGTCAATATGCCAACACATAGCCTTATTGGGACTTTAACTTTTTTTGTATTCTCCATTTGCTAATAAGCGGATCAATATTTAATGGCAGCAGTGAACCCCATTTCTTAAAATGCTGACTGTAGCATTTTGAAAAAAAAAATACATATGTTGAATGTCACATTCAGGGCAATCCCAAGAAACACTACTCACACCTAGTGCCCACCCATATTAACTCTGGGCCCACCCAAAATGCCAGGTCTGGCTACGCCACTGGTGGTGGGGAGACCAGAAACTTTCACCTGAACAAGACAATTGGCGGAAGAGCAGCGCTAGAGGAAGACGTCTTCTGCTGGCGGGGCCTCGGGATCCCCACCAGCGAACAAAGTATTTCGGCAGCGATCTGCGAAGGGCGGCTGTGATCCAGGGGGGGGGGGGTAGCGATGGCGGCCCTGCCCCGGGCCCGATTCAGTCTCTTGGCGGCCCTGAGTGGATTCAATATAAAGGAATAAGAGCAGTGCTTGTGACGAAAGAAAGCAGCGGGATACTGATATGGACGCATCTATTGCTGGCATAGAAAGAAGATCCCAGCAGCAGCCATGGCGAAGAAGGGAGCAAAGTGCCAACGGGAACACAAACACCCGCTGGCACAGGAAGAAAAGCCCAGTGAGTTTGTGCAGGACGTCAGACTCACAGAAACAGAACGAAGCCTTGCGCCGGAAGAAGAGGACCTCGGCTGGCGGGGATTGGGGTCCCCCGCCAGCAAAGGTAGGCGACGGCGGCGGCGGGAGATGGTTGGCGGCGGGAGGGGGGTCGAGAGGGTCGTCGGCAGGGGGTGTCCAGGGCCAAATCTACGGGGGCCCAGGCCCCCGTGGCCCCACGTAGCTACGCCACTGATTAATGCACATTCAGTTAAGAACAAGTTGGTGCTAATTTATGATTTTGTAGTGACCCATGAGCCAATTGTTTTCTATATTTTGGAATCCTGTCTCTGGGAATCAGACCTAATAATATTCAAATCAACTTTTTCCTCCTACCTATGTGGAAAGACGGAAGAGGGCATTTTAAGTAAATATATATAAAAAGTTATAGGCTTTTACCAAAACACAGGGTAATGAATTACACGAGATGGAAGTTTAGTGACCAGCCCTCAGCTTCTTAGAGTATTTGTCTAAGGTCAAAGGTTAGATAGAAGGCAATATTTACAACTACTCGTAAATACTTTCACTTTTCAAGCCACTAAAAACTGGAATTTATAACAGCGAACCACGAAATGTCTAATAATAAACAATTTTATAATTCTTTGAAAGCATTTCTGTTTCAGAAATATGTACTCTCTGAGCTGACTTATTATGGGATTGTTAATTTAATGTTACTGTCACTGTTGATTATCCTGAGAATGCTCAGTCTGTTCGTTTGTGAACCGCCTAAAACCGGCTTGGTAATGGCAGGTTATAAATGCAATTTGCAGTGTCATGTAAGTTGCCTAATTCAGATTATATAAAAATGGATGAATGGATGACTGGTGCAAAGCCATTCTCGGTTGGGAAGTGTCTCCAAGCGGGTCAGCTTTTTCCACATACCATGACAGTAATGAACCTCAATCCTAAACCCAGGTATATGGAGTATGTCTGATCTCAGTCTCTCAAATTCACTGCTAACGCTCACCGTAGTAGTTACAGACAGGGGCGTAGCTACGGGTGGGCCTGGATGGGCCCAGGCCCAACCAGTTTTGTCTCAGGCCCATCCTCACCTTCTCCCACCCCGGCCGTAGCGCTGCCTCCTCTCCTGCACTTCGCGGTCTCTGTCTCCCACCCTCGCGGCAGCGCTTGCAATTTGCTATCGGCGCTGCCTGCCAGACAGCTGACAGACGCGGCGCGACGTCCTCCTGCTCCGGGGCCTTCCCTCTGCCGCGTTGATTCAACTTCCTGTTTACGCAGGGCGGATTGCATGCGGCAGAGGGAAGGTCCCGGAGCAGGACGTCATCGCGCCGCGTCTGTCAGCTGTCAGGCAGGCAGCGCCGATAGCAAATTGCAAGCACTGCCACGGGGGAGGGAGATGGAGACCATGAAGTGCAGGAGAGGAGGCAGCGCTACGGTGGGGGTGGGAGAAGGTGAGTGGAGGCAGCGCCAATAACTTTAAATGTGCTGGACAGACGCGCATGTGTGTCTGTGTGGGGGGGGGGGGGGGGGTTGTAGTGCCCACCCATCCAACCCGTTGGCCCATCCAAAAATTGTCTTCTGGCTATGCCACTGGTTACAGAATGCCAAAGACAGCTTTCTTCTACAGATCATAGGATGTAATATGTGTGGGCAATCTACCAAGACATTCTTTGAAATGGCTTTTAATCAGGCCTGTGGCACCCAATACAGCTGAACTATTTCTGTAACTTTCTACCACATTTTTTGTCTCTATCTGTATTTCTTGATATTTGAGGATATTATCTCTCTCTCTCTCTCTCTCTCTCTCTCTCTCTCTCTCTTTCTCTCTCAATGCAGAGTAATCACTTGGCACTGACCCTTGAATTTCTCCTTTACCACTATGTCTAATTTTCTTGCATCAAGCTTTTGATCAGATGAGATGGAGATGTCCCAAGTGAACATAATGGGATCGATATTCAAAGTGATTTAACCTGCCAGAAATGGCTCCTGGCTGGTTAAATCAGTTATTTGGGGCTATCCACTGATACTCAGTGGAACTTAACCGATTACAGACCTCTAAATTCAAAGCTGGCTATTTTGTGGGCGGTCCGGGGGCGGAGTCAGCACTTCCATGGTCAAGTGTCGATATTCAGCACTGCCTAAGTTTAGCAGGCCAAATTGGACTGCATAAAAGCCAGTCCTCTCTTTATGCGGCATCGCTTATGAGGTTAAGTACGGAATATCACACTTAACTGCATAATAGATTGCCAGCTGCTTAAACCTGGATATTCTCTGCAGGTATCTGGACACGGTCTGGCACTGAATGTCCGGGAATAACACCGCTGACAGCTGAATATGGACCCCGATGTCTTCATTCTTCATAATTCTCCTAGGGTCGTGATCCCAGTGCTTTTCTGGTACCAGCAGTGTTGTAATGTTTGCAAAGTTTCCAGTGGATGAGATGTGCCACCTTATTGTGTCTTTCTGGATCAAATGTTATTCCCATCAGAACTTTGAAACCAGCTATGAAATGTAACTGTTTGACCTCAATGTATATGTAGGTCACACTGTAGTGTCATCACAGGTTGACAATTTTTGTCAACTATGCTGTAACTGGGTCAAAACATATACATGGTAATACAATAGATATTTTTTCTGTCCATCCAAGTTTGTCCATCAAGAGAGACCTGACTTAACTGATATACGGACAGTACCTTGGACTAATCATTTTAAATGCAGCTTACAATAAGTTGTTGAAAGTTGATGGACCGTCTGCACTGGTAAAAACCCATATCTACCATCCACTTATGAATGCAAATAGGTTTGTAGAGCAACTAGAACCCAAATTACAAAACATATCTTTTATTGTTACTTGGTAGGTTGATAGGCTAAGAACTAAGCATGCGCGGGACGGCCAGCATTAGCAACTGAAATGCGCCTGCTGAATTAAGTGCTACTCATTCAGCACAGGTGGGACTCATGCAGGGGTCGTCTTCGGCTGGCGGGGCTTGGCATCCCCACCAGCCATGAAAGCAGAGGAGGCCAAGGCCCCTATTGTGGCTAGGCCACTCTTTCAGACTCCAGAGCCATACGATTGTTTTGCTCTAGCTTCTTCCTTCCAGGAAACCTGCAGGGAAGAGGAGGGGAAGGGATGAGCCTGGAATAGAGCAGAGAACATATTATACTAATAGCAGTATTCTGGAGGGTTTGAAGATATTTTAAATTAGCCTTAGTAATACCGGCATAAACAAAATTACAATAATCATAGCGAGAATTTATATAGGCATAGAAGAGAGAACATAGTGAGGATGTGTCTAACATATTACGAATTGTTCTCAAATGATGAAGGGAAAAGAAGCCTATTTTCCTCAAGTCGCATCCTGTTCAAACTTCTTCTACTAACCTATAAATGTACTCACTCTGCTGCTCCCCAGTATCTCTCCACACTCGTCCTTCCCTACACCCCTTCCCGTGCACTCCGCTCCATGGATAAATCCTTCTTATCTGTTCCCTTCTCCACTACTGCCAACTCCAGACTTCGCGCCTTCTGTCTCGCTGCACCCTACGCCTGGAATAAACTTCATGAGCCCCTACTTCTTGCCCCATCCTTGGCCACCTTTAAATCTAGACTGAAAGTCCACCTCTTTAACATTGCTTTTGACTCGAAACCACTTGTAACCACTCACCTCCACCTACCATCCTCCTTCCTGTACACAATAATTGATTTGATTTGCTTACTTTATTTTTTGTCTATTAGATTGTAAGCTCTTTGAGCAGGGACTGTCTTTCTTCTATGTTTGTGCAGTGCTGCGTATGCCTTGTAGTGCTATAGAAATGTTAAATAGTAGTAGTAGTAGTAGTTTCATAACTTGAGAAATTCGAGGACAGAAGGACAGCTCAGAATCCAGAATAATTCCGAGATATTTGAATGAACTAACGGGAGTGATTGACCTACCAAAGAGGAATGGGATTGTTGTAGGAAGAGGGGATGACCCAGTGATCCAGCTAGCAACATTTTTTTCAGGACTCAGGACAAGATGATTTTGCTTTAGTCAGCGAGATCCAGAATAATTCCGAGATATTTGAATGAACTAACAGGAGTGATTGACCTACCAAAGAGGAATGGGATTGTTGTAGGAAGAGGGGATGACCCAGTGATCCAGCTAGAAACAGTTTTTTCAGGACTCAGGACAAGATGATTTTGCTTTAGTCAGCGAGATCCAGAATAATTCCGAGATATTTGAATGAACTAACAGGAGTGATTGACCTACCAAAGAGGAATGGGATTGTTGTAGGAAGAGGGGATGACCCGGTGATCCAGCTAGCAACAGTTTTTTCAGGACTCAGGACAAGATGATTTTGCTTTAGTCAGCGAGATCCAGAATAATTCCGAGATATTTGAATGAACTAACAGGAGTGATTGACCTACCAAAGAGGAATGGGATTGTTGTAGGAAGAGGGGATGACCCGGTGACCCAGCTAGCAACAGTTTTTCAGGACTCAGGACAAGATGATTTTGCTTTAGTCAGCGAGATCCAGAATAATTCCGAGATATTTGAATGAACTAACAGGAGTGATTGACCTACCAAAGAGGAATGGGATTGTTGTAGGAAGAGGGGATGACCCAGTGATCCAGCTAGCAACAGTTTTTCAGGACTCAGGACAAGATGATTTTGCTTTAGTCAGCGAGATCCAGAATAATTCCGAGATATTTGAATGAACTAACAGGAGTGATTGACCTACCAAAGAGGAATGGGATTGTTGTGGGAAGAGGGGATGACCCAGTGATCCAGCTAGCAACAGTTTTTTCGGGACTCAGGACAAGATGATTTTGCTTTAGTCAGCGAGATCCAGAATAATTCCGAGATATTTGAATGAACTAACAGGAGTGATTGACCTACCAAAGAGGAATGGGATTGTTGTAGGAAGAGGGGATGACCCGGTGATCCAGCTAGCAACAGTTTTTTCAGGACTCAGGACAAGATGATTTTGCTTTAGTCAGCGAGATCCAGAATAATTCCGAGATATTTGAATGAACTAACAGGAGTGATTGACCTACCAAAGAGGAATGGGATTGTTGTAGGAAGAGGGGATGACCCAGTGATCCAGCTAGCAACAGTTTTTTCAGGACTCAGGACAAGATGATTTTGCTTTAGTCAGCGAGATCCAGAATAATTCCGAGATATTTGAATGAACTAACAGGAGTGATTGACCTACCAAAGAGGAATGGGATTGTTGTAGGAAGAGGGGATGACCCAGTGATCCAGCTAGCAGCAGTTTTTTCAGGACTCAGGACAAGATGATTTTGCTTTAGTCAGCGAGATCCAGAATAATTCCGAGATAATTGAATGAACTAACAGGAGTGATTGACCTACCAAAGAGGAATGGGATTGTTGTAGGAAGAGGGGATGACCCAGTGATCCAGCTAACAACAGTTTTTTCAGGACTCAGGACAAGATGATTTTGCTTTAGTCAGCGAGCAACTTCTTACAGGCAGTTTTGAAGTGGTGTTAAATTGATGGATAGCGGATCAGTGTAGAGAACTAAAAGAAAGTTGTCAAGCTTATGAGTATGAACTGATGCCAAAAGTCTGAATAAGTAAAGCTAGGAGACTAACAAACAAATTGAAGAAAGAAGGTGAGAAAGCAGAACCCTGGGGGACTCCACATGACAAAGTACATGGAGAGAAAATAGATGTTGGCTGGACTACTGTGAAAGAGCGGTTTCGCAGACAAGACATGAACCATTTAAGGACAGTACCCAAGACAACCAAAGAAACCAGGTGATGGAGCAGAAGTGTACGGTCTATAAAGTCAAAGGCAGCCAAGAGGTCTAAGGATAGTACTACTACTACTACTACTACTTAACATTTCTAGAGCGCTACTAGGGTTACGCAGTGCTGTACAATTTAACAAAGAGAGACAGTCCCTGCTCAAAGAGCTTACAATCTAATAGACAAGTGAACGGTCGGTCCGATAGGGGCAGTCAAATTGGGGCAGTCTGGATTCACTGAACGGTAAGGGTTAGGTGCCGAACGCAATCTCTTTTTTTAATCATTTATTTATAATTTTTCATTTTACAAGGGTCACTTGCAAACAGTAATACAGAGATGACAGTACAATATTAGAGGAAAACAATCTCAACTAGATAAATGGATTATATACAATCTTTCTCTTTCTTAGACCACAAAGTGAAGAAAAATAGGGAGAGTGAAATAAGACAAGAAGATCAATTAAACAGAAAAAAGAAAACGTGGTATTAACCTGATTATCCCCAGATATTACTCATCTAATTCATTATTCCACATTGATCATCTGGTTGGCTTCTTTAAGACCAAATACAGTGTATAGTCAATTCATTTCATTGAGAACATACTTATTGTCCAGATTTTAGTTAGAAATAATATATCTGATTACATTCTCTCTCTTTTAAAAACCAGAAATTATTTAACAATACATATACTTAAGTCTCTAATTCAAATCCCACTGATTAAAGCAATCCCAGTTTTCACAGGCTTCACTCCTTTCGAAGTAATAATTAAGGAAATATTTCTGAGGAAACAGTGCAATCTTACCCTGCTCCAGATTACTGTGTAGTTCACTTAAGAGTGCAGTAATAGCAGTCTCCGTGCTATGACCTGCTCTGAAGGCCGAACGGCGGGAATGCAGACTCCGAAGTGGATTCAACAGCTCCTATCAACAGCAGCATGGCCACGGAGGCCGAAGATGAATTTTAAACACCTCGGGGCGGCTGGCGGGGGTTTGGGGTCCCCCGCCGGCTGAAGAAGTAGTTTTTAAGGCAGCGGCAGGTGGAAGCGGACCTCGGCTGGCGGGAGTTGGGGCCCCCCGCCAGCAAAGGTAAGCAACGGCAGCGGGGGAGGGTTGGCGGCGGGAGGGGGGTGGAGAGAGTTATTGGTGGCAGTAGGGGCTCTGACAATGGCGGGGGGGTCAGTGGCAGCGGGGGGGGGGGGGCTAAAATGTGCCCCCTCCCTCTGGCTCTGGCCCCCCCTACCGCCGAAGTCCAGATACGCCCCTGGTTGGAGATAGGACGGTAATTGTTGGGTTGCATCGGATCTAGGTTTGCCTTTTTCAGAATAGTTTTAACCAATGCTTGTATGAGA
This sequence comes from Microcaecilia unicolor, assembly GCF_901765095.1. NCBI lineage: Eukaryota > Metazoa > Chordata > Amphibia > Gymnophiona > Siphonopidae > Microcaecilia > Microcaecilia unicolor. The sequence continues at coordinate 480,077 of NW_021963241.1, forward strand.
AGGAGTGGAACTGAGCCAGACGATAAACCGTTAGATATCATCAAATGTGTGAAAGGAAGTAATCCGAGAGAAGGCTGAGATAGCCAGAGTGATGGAAATGAATCCAAGGAACAGAAAGTTATATGCAGTTGGGATAACAATCTAAATGAGTCAACTGATGGAATATGAAAAGTTTTCTAAGACGCTCACATGTACTTGCGATAATGCAGTGGACATATGGGGATCGGGGATAAGTGAAAGTTGGGACGTGATGGGAAGGTGGCTTGAAGCTCTTCAACCTTCCAGGTGAAATACGAGGCTAAACTTTCTGAACTAAGATATAAACTAGGAGACTCCTTCAAGGAAGGAGAAACATTCCCCCTAATTATGTAATCTTGCATGTCCAATTATACCCTTAGCGTGCAATGATCTTCAAGGCACTTAAAGGAAATGGCCCAGAACACACACACACACGCACACAAGGAGTGACACTGGTTGCACATACTATAGCAGAATATCCACTCCTACCATAGCTAAGATAATATGCAAGCACCTTTCTGACCTCATTTGCAACGTTCTTTACATTAGTACTGTCATGAAATGTAACTAAATAAAAAACACTCAATAACAGCTTAACAGCAAAGAAACACCACCTGCTGGCCAAATGGAGAAATACACTTCAGAACATAATGCAGGAAAATATCCAATACATTTTACAGGCTTAAAACACACAGTTTCTTCACAAGTACCTTATTTTCTTACTTCTGTTACTCTATATTATCTATCTTTATGTTCCAGTGACATAGAGGGGCATAATTGAACAAAAACGTCTATCTCCATGGGCGTTTATCTCCGAGAACGGGTCCGTGAAGGGGCGGACCGAACCGTATTTTCGAAAAAAATAGACGTCCATGTTTTATTCGACAATTTGTGAGCTGGGCGTTTTTGTTTTTCAGTGATAATGGAAAATGAAAGCGCCCAGCTCAAAAACGAATAAATCCAAGGCATTTGTTTGTGGGAGGGGCCAGGAGTCGTAGTGCACTGGTCCCCCTCACATGCCAGGACACCAACCGGGCACCCTAGGGGGCACTTTTACAAAAACAAAAAAAAAAGGTAAAAGAGCTCCCAGGTGCATAGCACCCTTCCCTTGGGTGTTGAGCCCCCAAATCCCCCTCAAAACCCACCGCCCACAAGTCTACACCATTACTATAGCCCTAAGGGGTGAAGGGGGGCACCTACATGTGGGTAGAGTGGGTTTGGGGGGCGGTTTGGAGGGCTCCCATTTACCAGCACAAGTGTAACAGGTGGGGGGGGGATGGGCCTGGGTCCACCTGCCTGAAGTCCACTGCACCCCCTAATAACTGCTCCAGTGACCTGCATACTGCTGCCAGGGAGGTGGGTATGACATTTGAGGGTGAAAATAAAAAGTTGTGAAACGGCATATTTTGTGGTGGGAGGGGGTTTGTGACCACTGGGGGAGTCAGGGGAGGTCATCCCCGATTCCCTCCAGTGGTCATCTGGTCATTTAGGGCACTTTTTGGGGCCTTATTCGTGGAAAAACAGGGTCCAGGAAAAGTGCCCTAAATTCTTGCTAAAAACGCATATTTTTCTTCCATTATCGGCGAAAGGCGCCCATCTCTGATCGCCCGATAACCACTCCCTAGTTCCGCCTTCACCACGCCTTCGACATGCCCCCATCAACTTTGTCCGCATCCGTGACGGAGTGCAGTTGAAAACGTCCAAATTCGGCTTTCGATTATACCGCTTTATTCGTTTTTGTGAGATAAACGTCTATCTCCCGATTTGGGTCGCAATATAGGCGTTTTTCTTTTTCAATTATAAGCTGGTTACTATTCCAAGTATGATCACATTACTCCTTGTCTTCATAGTTTGCATTGGTTAGCCAAAAATTTATGGAAAGGATTTAACCAGCCAGCTTATAATCGAAAGAGAAAAACGCCTATATTTCGACCCAAATCGGGAGATGGGCATTTTTCTCGCAAAGGCGCCCAAATCGGTATAATCGAAAGCCGATTTTGGGCATTTCCAACTGCTCTCCGTCGCGTGTCGGAGGTGTGTCGGAGGCGGGACTGGGGCGTGGTTATCAGCCGAGGAGAGATGGGCATCTGTAGCTGATAATAGAAAAAAAGGCGTTTTTACCGCGATTTTGGGTCACTCTTTTTGGACCCTTTTTTTTCATGAACAAGTCCCAAAAAAGTGCCCCAACTGCCCAGATGACCACTGGAGGGAATCGGGGATGATGTCCCCGGACTCCCCCAGTGGTCACTAACCCCCTCCCACCAAAAAAAAACCCCACTTTAAAAACTTTTTTTCACAGCCTGTATGCCATCCTCAAATGCCTTACCCACCTCCATGACAGCAGAATGTGTTCAATCCTCTCACAGCCTTTCCCTGGGTCAGATGTGGCTCTCGGGTGCACTACAGGATTGCATTGTGGTGGGAGTAGGGTATTGGGCTCCGTGATTTCATTAGCTTGTGTTACAGTCTCACGATGTTGGTAGTTGGTAGGCTCTTCTCCCATGGTGCTTTTCCCCCTGCCTACTGGGTCAGAGTGTGCCCTGTTGTGTTTCCTGTTGTAGTCCATGCGGTAGTGGCCATTTTTGTAAGCCAGTTTTAGTTCCCTTTCCTGTGTTAGCCACGTTAGACAACTTAGTTCTTACCTTGAATGTTGCTGAAAGAGGGCATTGTACAGCATTCTGCCAGCTCTGACCTACTGCTAATCTCAGTACCAGGGAGACTCATTGTCAGTGGGGCACAACCTCTGCAGTTAACTGTGAGTAAACATGCTTATTCCAATAAAGGACGTTTTCGGAGAGATTAGTCTTCAGGTGTCAACTGGTGTGTCAATGTTATACAGCAGCAACAAGTCCTAGAGACCTGCGTGTATGCAGGTCCCTGGAGCACTTTTAGTCGGTACCGCAGTGCACTTCAGCCAGGTGGACCCAGGCCCATCCCCCCCTACCTGTAACACTTGTGCTGATAAATGGGAGGCCTCCAAAACCCACTGTACCCACATGTAGGTGCCCCATTCACCCCTAAGAGCTATGGTAGTGTTGTACATTTGTGGGTAGTGGGTTTTGGGGGAGGGGGGTTGGGAGCTCAGCACCCGTGGTAAGGGAGCTATGCATGTGGGAGCTTTTTCTGAAGTCCACCGTACTGACCTAGGGTGCCCAGTTGGTGTCCTGGCATATCAGGGGGGCCAGTGTACTACCAATCCTGGCCCCTCCCACGACCAAATGGCTCGGATTAGGACGTTTTTGAGCTGGGCATTTTTAGTTTCCATTATCGCTAAAAAAAACAAACGCCCAGCTCAAAAATGTCCATTTTTTCGAAAATACGGTTCGGCCCGCCCCTTCACGGACCCGTTCTCAGAGATAAACGCCCATGGAGATAGGCGTTTGCGTTCGATTATGCCCCTCCAGGTATACAAGGCTCCTCCTCTGTTAAATAATACTGACCAGCCCAATCACTAATATTCAGAGGCATTAAACCAGAGAGTACAGCTGAATATTAACTCTGACCTGCCAATGCACTATCCAGTCAGTTGCCGGGTGTTCCAAGGTTGGAGTAGGGACAGACATAGAAGTTACCTGGGTACCACAGGTATTCAAGTGATGCTCAGATAGCTAACTGGGCATGTTGGACTGTGAGGTGATTACATTTTCAAAGTTGTCAAAACACAAGTAGACTGAAAAATTGCAGGAAGGAAATTGGAAGACTGGGCATCCAAACGGCAGGTGAAATTTAATGCTAGGAATTATTCGGAAAAGAATGGTAAGTAGGGCCAAGAATCTTATAATGCCTCTGTATCAGTTCATGGTGTGACCTCACCTTGAGTATTGCATTCAATTCTGGTTGCCGGATCTAAAAAAAGATATAGCGGAATTAGAGCAGGTACAAAGTAGAGCAGCCAAAATGATAAAGTGGATGGAACGCCTCTCATATGAGGCTAAAGAGGTTAGGGCTATTCAGCTTAGAAAAGAGACGACTGAGTAACATAGAGTAACATAGTAGATGACGGCAGAAAAAGACCTGCACGGTCCATCCAGTCTGAGGGGGGATATGATTGAGGTCTACAAAATCCTAATTGATGTTGACTAGATAGAATGAATCCATTTTTTACTCTTTCCAAAAGTTCAAGGACCAGGGGACACTCAATGAAATTACATGGAAATACTTTTAAAACAAATAGGAAGAAATATTTTTTTTTACTCAAAGAATAGTTAAGCCCTGGAAGTCGATGCCAGAGGATATGGTAACAGTGGTTAGCCTGTGTTTAAAAAAAGGTTTGAACAAGTTCATGGAGGAAAAGTCCATAGTCTGCTATTGAGACAGCCATGGGGAAGTCACTGCTTTCCCTGGGATCGGTAGCATGGAATGTTGCTACTCTTTGGGTTTCTTCCAGGTACTTGTGACCTGGATTGGCCACTGTTGGAAACATGATACTGGGCTAGATGGATCATTGGTCTGACCCAGTATGGCTATTCTTATGGCACTGGATATTGACTGTACCAGATAACTTCTGGACACTGCCAAACACCCAGATATTCAGGGCCATTATCCAGGTAGGTGTAATTCAGTAACTCAGCCAGCGGCAGCCAACGGTTAAGAAAACACTGACCATCATTGACTGAATATTGACCAGTAAGATTCTTGATTGATTTTTTTTCTAATCACAGATATTCCTGTTCATTTACAAACATTGTTGAATATGCATGTAACTATTTGCCCTTGGTGTTCTTCACAACAGGGGTTGTTGGCAACATTCTGTGAAGGATAAAATTCAAAAGTGTTGACATTGATACAGCAAGCATTGCATGGTCAACTTTCCTCATATTTCAACAAGGTTTTGAAAATCTACACACCACAATGCTCATTGCAGTCAGAGGGCACTCAACTCCTGTCAGGGAATCACTTTTTATTGAGACTAGAAATTGGGCCTTTTCCATTGCGGGACTGCAGGAGAAGAATTGACTGCCAAACGATTTGCATAAGATTGACACAGTGTCTTTTGGAAGAAACTTAAGGCCTTTTGTCTGTCAGCAGTATCTGTATGATGTTCTTTTAAATTTCTCAGTAAGCAATCCCCACGGATTATGGCTGAGAAAGTTAATGTGTTTCAGTTCTGGATGTGCAATATTGCTGGAAATGACACCTTGATAGGGGTATTATTTCAGATTGGTGAAATGATTTACTGTAAGTTGTTGGGATGGTTTGACATTTAATATTGTATGTCATATTTTTAGCCTGTGATTATATTTCTGTTGTGAAATTTGAATACAGCTGGTTAAAAGTGTTTTAATGCATATGTAAGTTATAGAAAATTGGGACTAGGGGGCCGTCCACGTCCAATTACAGGGTCAATTTTATGAAATAGCATTCCAGAAATATTGTTCTCACAGACCCAGGAAAGAAAAGGATTAGAAAAGGTTAGTTTATATTATTTTTAAGACTGAATGCTGGATAGTTCACTGCCGTCAGACTCATATTTGGAAAAACGAAATACGAAAGCGCCAAACCCCTAAGAGAAAAGCTACACTGGCTCCCACTTAAAGAACGTATTGTGTTCAAAATCTGTACCCTGGTTCATAAAATCATTCACGGCGAGGCCCCGGTATACATCACAGACCTCATAGACTTACCAACCAGAAACGCAAAAAGATCAGCACGCACGTTCCTGAATCTTCACTACCCTAGCTGCAAAGGACTAAAATATAAATCAACATATGCATCCAGCTTCTCCTACATAAGCGCGCATCTATGGAACGCCCTGCCGACTGCCATCAAAACAATACATGACCTAACAAACTTCCGGAAGTTATTAAAAACCAACTTGTTCGAAAAGGCACACCACAATGATCCATCCTAAATACCAGACAACGAAACCCATACCAGAATGGGACAAAACCGAACTCTCGACACTGGATTGCTTAACTGGCACTAATGAACTTTATCATTATACCTACTTCTCATTCCAGAAACGAACTCTCTACACTTGATTGCTTAACTTTCCCTGTCACTCATGAACTCTATAGCGATACCACTCTATTTCTCATGCGAGAAATGAACTCGCTACACTTGATTGCTTAACCTACTCTGTCACTTAAGAACCATTTTGTATTTCTCAATCCGGAAATGGCAATCGCCATTACGGCATTATGTAAGCCACATTGAGCCTGCAAATAGGTGGGAAAATGTGGGATACAAATGCAACAAATAAATTATTATCGTTAATAGTTTACACTGTTGATCTGTATGTCCATGACGATAAGGCTCATTTTCAAAAGAGAAAAAACGTCCAAAAAGTGGCATATATGTCACAAAAACATCCAAATTGGTATTTCAACATCAATTGTTAGATACTTTTCTATGCAATCCATCAGAAGTGCGATCAAATCACAAGGGGGCGTTTCAGGGATGCGTTAAGGGCGGGATCTGAGCGTTCCCACACTTCGATGTTTTCTGCCATAATGGAACAAAGCAAAAACATCCAGGGCTATAAGTTCGAAATTTTGGTCTAGACCTGTTTTATCAATGAATAATCCACAAAAAGTGCCCTAAATGACCACATGACCACTGCAGGAACAAAGAAATGACACCCCTTACTCTTTCAGTGACAGCTTCATATGTTATGGCCAGTCCTATTAGAGCAGCAAGCAGGTCCCTGGAGTAGCCTCGTGGTCGGTGCAGTGCACCGTAGAGAAGGTGACCCAGGCCCATAATCCACTCTAACTGATATACTTGTGGTGCAAAGTGTCAGCCCCCAAACTCCCCCCCCAAACAAAACTTACTGTATCCACATATAGGTGACACCTGCAGCCATAAGTACTACTGTAGTGGGTTTAGTTGGGTACAGTAGGTTCTTGGTGGGTTTTGGAGGGCTCACCGTATACTGTAAGGAGGTAACAGTGAGATGTGTACCTGGGACCTTTTATGTGAAGTCCACTGCAGTGCCCCCTAGGGTGCCCCACTGCTCTGCTGGGATGCCTGTGTGGCCAGTCTACTAGGAAAGCTGGATCCTCCTACATCCCAATGGTTTGATTTTGCATGTTTTTCACTTGAACATCTTTTTAATGGTCTAAAAAGAGAGATGTACTAAGCATAACAACATCTAGGAAATGGTCATCTTCAAAGAAAAAATGCAGACATTTTTCTGATTTGAGAACGGTCATTTTCACTACTTGATTTTCGGATGTTTTGATGGATGAGTAGGCTAAAAAATTAATTTAAATAAAATAAGTAAAATACAGCTGTGGAATCTTTCTCTAGACTTATCCGAGCAATCCATGACCACCTACCATTCAGAAAAGCACAAAAAAACCATCTATTCAAACAAGCCTACCCAAAAGACCCAGATTTATTTTTTGTTACATTTGTACCCCGTTCTTTCCCACTCATGGCAGGCTCAATGCAGCTTACATATTATACACAGATACTTATTTGTACCTGGGGCAATGGAGGGTTAAGTGACTTGCCCAGAGTCACAAGGAGCTGCCTGTGCCTGAAGTGGGAATCAAACTCAGCTCCTCAGTCCACCACCCTAACCACTAGGCCACTCCACTGATTAATCTCATGAACCCATCTACCTTGCATATACTGAAGAGAAAACGACATTGACCCAGAATCTATCTCCCACCTTACCCTCCTCTCTCTATCACCTGTCTCTACCTACCTACCCATCCATTTACTACCCATCCATTCTTCTATTATATTATACTTAATTTCCTACTTTACATAACCTAACAATTACTGGAGAACTCAAGCTCTAAATAAATTATTACAACCTAATGAATGAAGCTTGATGTAGAAATGTAGTAAGTTTTGAAGTGTCCCTTAGACAGGAGGAAAAACTCCAACTTTTACAAACTTTATCTAACAAATGGAACCTCAAACCTCCAACAAGGGACCATACCTAAGTACTCATAACACCTTGTATATACAGGAGTAGATTACTATCATAGGTTCCTACTAAGAAAGGAGAAGAGAAAAAAAGCCCAAACGCAAAAACTCATCTTAAATGAGAAAACCGTATGGGTTAAAAAACTGTCCTCCCCTCTTGTAAAAATTTAAAGACTCTGTAAAAGGAACACCAAAACCTTTTACAGAGTCTTTAAATTTTTACAAGAGGGGAGGACAGTTTTTTAACCCATACGGTTTTCTCATTTAAGATGAGTTTTTGCGTTTGGGCTTTTTTTCTCTTCTCCTTTCTTAGTAGGAACCTATGATAGTAATCTACTCCTGTATATACAAGGTGTTATGAGTACTTAGGTATGGTCCCTTGTTGGAGGTTTGAGGTTCCATTTGTTAGATAAAGTTTGTAAAAGTTGGAGTTTTTCCTCCTGTCTAAGGGACACTTCAAAACTTACTACATTTCTACATCAAGCTTCATTCATTAGGTTGTAACTACTTTACATAACAAAATTCTGTGTTACCTATTACTATGTAAGCCGCATTGAGCCTGCTTTTAGTGGGAAAGTGCAGGATACAAATATATTAAATAAATAAATAAATAAATTTATGGGTAGAAGTTCCATGTGTGTTGGGACAGTATAGTAGTGGGGGTATAATGCTTTAGGATCCTGCTGAGTATTTGTGAACTGACTTGGCCACTATTGGAACCAAGAAGATAAACTTCATGGCTCTTTTGTCTATGGCCCTAAAAGTTCTTATGAGAGGTGGAGGAAACATGAGGGAAAGAGGTGAGGGATGTGTGATAGAGTAGAACATTGAGTAAGGAGGAGAGGAGCAAAAAGTGTACATGAGAGGAGAGGCAGTAGATGAGAATAGGAAGGATAAAAAGAAAAAAATGGGTAAAAAAAATCCCTGAGACTTAGGAAGGAAATAACTGAAAAAAAGAGAGACAACTGGGTGGGAAAAATCTAGAGGAAATTGTACGAGAACTCATTAGCAACAAAACAAGAAAACTTAGAAATCAAAGGAGAGTGGAAATGGGAAAAATTGAAAAATGAATTAATAAAGATTAGGGAAATGAAAATAAATTTAAATAAAAAAAAAAATACAAAGAAAATGGACACTAGCTCAAAATCTTGAGAGTTCTTTCTTGCCAAAGAAAGAGTTATGTTTTAGAAGCTTACGTGAGCTCTACACTTTTCCTGGTTTGCCAGTAACAGATCTGGAAAACCAATCAGCTGCCCACTGAAATCTTTCAGAGGAAAGGAGTTTTACAACACTTATGTGCTCAGTCAATATTGTCCAAGTGCTTCCCATGTATTGTACAAAAGAGAATGGAGAGCACGCCCCTCCAGAGGAACAGAGAGTTTCCTGCAGTGCACTAGAAAAGCAGGTCGTCCCAGAAAATAAAGAAGTCTTTGAGTCTACCCTCTGGGACTCACAGAACCTGGGTCAGAAAATAACGAATGCTCTGCTAAGCAACGTACATCTATGTCAAGTGAGTGTGAAAAGTGTTTTGTTGAAGCCCAACATGCTCATAGCAGGAAGCATGCCAGGATAATTATGCCAGACAGCCCAGAACACCGCAGCCAGACTCATTTTTGGAACACTTAAATACGAAAGTGCGAAACCCCTCAGAGAGAAACTACACTGGCTCCCGCTCAAGGAACGAATTGAGTTCAAGATCTGCACGACTGTACACAAAATCATTCATGCAGATGCCCCACTCTATATGCTAAACCTAGTGGACTTACGCCCAGGAATGCCAAAGATCGGCCCGCAAATTCCTCAACCTGAACTTCCCCAGCTGTAAAGGAATGAAATACAAACAGGCTTATGCTACTTACCTTTGCGTAGAAAAGCACACAGTCCTGGAACGCACTATCCATGGCGCTGAAAACCATAACCAATCTAACAAGCTTTCGCAACGCCCTGAAAACACATCTCTCAACAGAGCCTATAAAAGTCACCCTCAATGAAACAATCATTTCCCTTAAACTACCCAAGTACACCCAAGACACCTCTCACACGATCTTACCTAACACCTTTCCATCTGAATTCCTCTTTCACCTCAGCCTATGATTGACTGTGTTTTTCATTTTTTTTTTGTTATGTCTTCAAATCATGTAACGATGTTTTCATTTCCATACTCTGTAAGCCACATTGAGCCTGCAAAAAGGTGGGATAATGTGGGGTACAAATACAATAAATAAAATTAAATAAATAAATAAATAAAACATTTGCCATAGGGCGGTTCTATGTAAATCAGTTAGCGTTGCTGTGCACACACCGATTAGCACAGGTTTAGCGCATGAGTCCCTACCGCCTTCAAAAGAAGTGGTGGTAGAGGCTCATGTGCTAATGGGAAAGTTTGCGGTAAGGTCTCAGACCCAAAATGGACGCGGTGCAATTTTCATTTTGTGGTAGGCCCAGTCTTTGGAATGTCCTCCCCTTATCCCTAAGATTACAGGAGTCTTTACCGACATTTAAAACTGACTCAGTGGCGTAGCAAGGGGGGGCGGGAGGGGTGGTCCGCCCTGGGTGTCAGCTCGGGGGGGGGGTGCTCCCTGCCAGCTCCCCCCCTCGGCGCATCGACACACCCTCAGTGCCCACCCTCCTCCGTCCAACCAGCTTCCCCTACCTTTAAAAAAATATCGAAATCCGAAGCGAAGCGCAGCGCCTCGTGCCTGCACGTAAAAGAAATGTGCAGAGTCTCATCGGGCCTTCCCTCGCTCTGTCTGTCCCGCCCTTGCGGAAATAGGAAGTTGCGTCAGCGGAGGGCGGGACAGACAGAGCGAGGGAGGCCCGATGAGACACTGCACATTTCTTTTACCTGGAGGCGCGAGGCGCTGCACCTCGCTTTGGATTCTGATATTTTTTTAAGGTAGGGAGCTGGTTGGACAGAAGAGGGTGGGCACTGGGTCGGGGGGGGTGTCGATGTGCCCAGGGAGGTATGTCATCATGCTGCACCTGGGGGGGGGGGGTGCAACAGCGAACCGCCCCGCCCCGGGTGGCAGCCCCCCTCGCTACGCCACTGAACTGACTTGAAAACTTATTTCTTTCAGGAAGCCTTCCCATAAGTCTTTTCTGTATGGAGGAGGGGTGCCCTGGAGGGTACTGCAGCTCTGTCATGACATTTCTCTCAAAGGGAATGGGCTGTGTTGGCATTAGCGCTCAGTATCCACTGTAGCAGTTTAGTAAACAGAGGGGTAAGTAAACATCCAGTGGCGTAGGAAGGGGCGGGGGGGGGCGTGTCCGCACCGGGTGCACGCCGCTGGGGGGTGTCGGCTCCGCGCTGGTGCACTGCCTCTCTGCCCCGGAACAGGTTACTTCCTGTTCCGGGACAGAGAGAGCAGTGAACCAGCGTGGAGCCGACACACCCCAGCAACATGTAGTCGGGGCAGATCGGCCCTCCCGCCCGTCCCTCGCCGCAGGTATGTGTTCCGGGGGGGGAGGTATGTGCTCCAGGGGGGTATGCGCTGGGGGGGGTGCGCTCCGGCGGGAGGAGGGTGCGCCGTGCTGCACCGGGGGGGTGCGCAGCGGCGACCCACCCGGGTGTCAGCTCCCCTCGCTACGGCTCTGTAAACATCATACAAGGTATTTTTTTTAAACCCTGATTTCAAAACCATGTGTGTAATAAGCTCGTCCTCAAAACCAGGGCTGGCTATAACACTTCTACAATACAATAGTTGGTGAATTTTTTTACATTGTAGAGTGTTATAGCCAGCCTTGGTTTTGAGGACGAGCTTATTACACACATGGTTTGAAATCAGATCTCTTTATATTTTTGTAATGAAGATGGTTCTTAGGGCAGAGTTCCCAAACTTTTCAGTTCATGGCACCCTTGGTGTCCAAGCAATTTTTCGTGGCACTCCTCCCCCCCAGCCATATAGGTCTCCCCCCCCCCCCCCCCCCCCACGGTTGTCTACTGCCCCCCCTGCATTTTTTCCACTGCTCACCTCACCTGGAGCAGCACCTGGGGGGACGTCCTCTGCCTCATGTCTCCATCTCCCCCTTTCCTGTCCCTGCCCAGCATCTTTTCCTGTTGTCCTTGTCTCTCCCCATATTCAGCTTCTCCCTTCTTTTTTCCCTTCTTCCCATACTATCCTGTCCTGACCACACCAACTGCAATTGAGTGCCATGTCTCTTCCTCTCTCTTCCTGGCCTGCTGACCCCCTGAACAGTCGGACTTCTCGCCCCTTCAACCTTCCTCCTCCAGTCCAGTCTCTCTTCCCCACTCCAGTGAGCCCTGCATCCTCCCTCCCCTCTCGCCAATCTCCTCTGTAGCCCCAGTCCCTGTACCTCTCTAGCAGGCAATGATTAAGAAAGTTTTCCGTCACCATCTTTCTCAGGCGCATCCTTCCTAGCAGATAACAGGAAGTTGCATCAAAGTAGGCGGGATGCTCCAGAGTATAGGGCAGCTCTGACGTTGGCAGAGCTGCCAACGGGGTCAGCCTCCTGAGTGGGAGATTTAGGGCCCGACTATAGCTCTGCCTCAACCCAGCCACAGCTCTGCCCAGAACCACCACAGTTCTGCCCGGCACAGCCTCCCTGTCCAGCGACGGCAGGAGGACACCTTGTAAAACATCATTTCCTGCTGCTGCGAGACCAGCGGCTGCAGGAGATGATGTTTAATGAAGGCATTTCCTGCTGTCCCTGGAAAGTGGAAACGGAGCTGTTCAGCGGGAGATGCCGGCACTCTGGCGGGAGATGACTCACAAAAGCGGGAGACCTGGCAGGTTTGCGTTGGTGGAAAACTGTCTCAATCATCGTAACATAGTAACATAGTAGATGACGGCAGAAAAGACCTGCACGGTCCATCCAGTCTGCCCAAGAAGATAAATTCATATGTGCTACTTTTTTTTATTTGTACTGTCCTCTTCAGTGCACAGACCGTATAAGTCTGGCCAGCCCTATCCCCGCCTCCCAACCACAACCCCGCCTCCACCAACCACGCTCTGGCACAGACCATAGTCTGCCCAGCACTATCCTGCCACCCACCACTGGCTCTGGCACAGACCCTATAAGTCTGCCCAGCACTATCCCCGCCTCCCAACTACCAGTCCCGCCTCCACCACCAGCTCTGGCACAGACCCTATAAGTCTGCCCAGCACTATCCCCGCCTCCCAACTACCAGTCCCGCCTCCCACCACCAGCTCTGGCACAGACCGTATAAGTCTGCCCAGCACTATCCCCGCCTCCCAACTACCAGTCCCGCCTCCCACCACCAGCTCTGGCACAGACCGTATAAGTCTGCCCAGCACTATCCCTGCCACCCACCACCGGCTCTGGCACAGACCGTATAAGTCTGCCCAGCACCATCCCCGCCGCCCAACCACCAGCCCCGGCACAGACCGTATAAGTCTGCCCAGCACTATCCCCACCTCCCAACCACCAACCCCGCCTCCCAACCACCAGCTCTGGCACAGACCGTATAAGTCTGCCAGCACTATCCCCCGCCTCCCAACTACCAGTCCCGCCTCCCACCACTGGCTCTGGCACAGACCCTATAAGTCTGCCCAGCACTATCCCCGCCTCCCAACTACCAGTCCCGCCTCCCACCACCAGCTCTGGCACAGACCGTATAAGTCTGCCCGCACTATCCCCGCCTCCCAACTACCAGTCCCGCCTCCCACCACTGGCTCTGGCACAGACCCTATAAGTCTGCCCAGCACTATCCCCGCCTCCCAACTACCAGTCCCGCCTCCCACCACCAGCTCTGGCACAAACCATATAAGTCTGCCAGCACTATCCCTGCTCCCAACTACCAGTCCCGCCTCCCACCACCAGCTCTGGCAACAGACCGTATAAGTCTGCCCAGCACTATCCCCGCCTCCCAACTACCAGTCCCCGCCACCCACCACCGGCTCTGGCACAGACCGTATAAGTCTGCCCAGCACTATCCTCGCCGCCCAACCCCCAGCCCCGGCACAGCCCGTATAAGTCTGCCCAGCACTAGTCCCGCCTCCCAACCACCAGCCCCAGCAATCGCCACTACCAGAGGTACCATGTCCTGGGGCTACAGAGGAGAGCCGGCGGAAGGGCGTAGGAGAGATGCAGGACTCACAGGGAAGCGAAAAAGAGACATATTGAGGGAGGCAGCAGCAGTTCAGTTGGCGGTGGGAGGGAGTTCAGGATTTGCCGCGGCATCCCTGCAATTCAATTGGCGGCACACCAGGGTGCCGCAGGGGCACAGTTTGGGAACCGCTGTCTTAGGGGGGTGGGTTTACTAAAGATTAGCTCGAGTTATCTGTAGCAGGGCCCATAGGAATACAAAGGCTGACCCGTTGGCAGCTCTGCCAACGTCGAGCTGCCCTATTCTCTGGAGCGTCCCTGCCTAATTGTAGTGCTGCTGCAGATAACCAACTAAATTTAGTAAAGACCCCCTTTAGGGTTTTTTTGAGTCTTTAGTATTCCCAAGGGTTTCTTTATATATTTTTCATTACCATTGTGTTACTCAGCTCTGTGATAAATAAACAGAAGTCAAGAGAGAAGAAAAAGACAAAAGAGAGTGGAAGGGAAACCCAGTGGACTGACCAATGAGGAAGATATTGAGTGTGAGTCACAGATATGGGAACTTGTATGTTAATCCCGCTAGAATGGATGAGAATTAAAGAAGACTTGGCCAGGAAGTGACATCCTGCAACCTTCTATAGCTGCAGCCGGGATATATCCTTAGTGTGGACAGGAACAACTGACAAGCCAGATGAACCAATGCCTTTATCGATACCATCTACTATGTTACAATTATGTCCTGACAACAAAGCAAACACTGGGCCTTCAGGATTGAGAAAAATGTAGTCCTTTATTTATGATGAAGACCCGACACAGGCCGTGTTTCGGCGTACAAACGCCTGCATCAGGGGTCTAACATAAAAATACATAAAAATATATGTCAAATATAAAATTATAGTGTAATGATGGAGGACCAACATCAAAATCATATCTAAAAATTAAAGTGCATTACTATCCTACATAAACATACATGCACATATACATAAAAAAAATGTAAAATTCAAAGCATAATTATAACCTAAAAGATATAATGCAATGCCCATTTCACTTAGTAAGGTTTTTATAGATTTGTACATATTAGTTTGAAATATGATATGATTGTGTGTAACTGTGCACATATATATGTATGTATATGTATGCATTCTCATGTTTATGAATAAGTATGTGTAAATGTGGATATAAGTATGCACAGATATACATGTGTAGATGTAGGTATGAAAGTACGGTTTACATATATTTTTTAGGCTATGACAATTATGCTTTGAATTTTTATTTGTTTTATTTTTTATATGTATATGTGCATGTATGTTTATGTAGGATAGTATATGCATTTTAATTTTAGATATGATTTTGATGTTGGTCTTCCATCATTACACTATAATTTTATATTTGACATATATTTTTATGTATTTTTATGTTAGACCCCTGATGCAGGCGTTGGTACGCCGAAACACGGCCAGTGTCAGATCTTCATCATAAATAAAGGACTACATTTTTCTCAATCCTGAAGGCCCAGTGTTTGCTTTGTTTGTTTGTTTGTTTGTTTGTTTGGTTACTTCTGTATGCTGTATTCCCTCTCTTTTTGTGGCTACAATTATGTCCTGAAAATGAAAATTAGGGTAAGAAAGCTCATGGCTTTACTCTGACCTAACAAAATTCCAGTCATGTGTTGCTGTCTTTCGCTTCCAGAGGTGGAAACAAGTGATGGCATTATACTTTTTACATCGTTGAAGGGGAATGCAAGGGAAATATCAGAAACACAAGATTGTTTTTCAGAATGTTAGGAGAACAGCTTTGAAAATTGAGTCTAATGGACTGGTTTTATTAGCTTTCATCTATTAATAGAAGATTCTTAGGCTGTGTGTCATCATTAACTGCCAAATGTGAAAAGCTGTAGTGATTTGCATTGCCTTTTCTGAGTAACTAGTGACTGCAGTTACTCAGTAGTGATGCTTTTGTAGACTATTGCATTCACTCTTTTTTTCAGCTCTGTCTCTTTTTCTCTCTTCTTTCCCTCTCTCCATTATCTTTCTTCCTGAAAACCTGACTGGCAGTGGCGTACCAAGGGGGGGCGGTGGGGGCGGTCCGCCCCGGGTGCACGCCGCTGGGGGGTGCCGTGCGTCTGTAGGCAATGCTCATTCCCTGCTCCCTCTGCCCTGGAACAGGTTACTTCCTGTTCCGGGGCAGAGGGAGCAGGGAACGAGCGAAGCCGACAGGCGTGCAGCACCCCCCCCCCCCCCCAGCAGGTAAAAATGCACCCGGGGGGTTGTCCTCTCGCCGGGGGAGGTGTCCTTTCACCGGGGGTGGGGGGCCGTGCTGCACCAGGGGGGGCGCATGGGCGATCCGCCCCGGGTGTCAGCCACCCTAGGAACGCCACTGCTGACTGGTTGGGTGTGCCCAAGGACTGGTTTGAGAAGCCCTTCTCTAAGCTGAGTGGGAGTCCTCCACCTACAGTCCTGCCAGTGGGGGGTGCTATTACACTGTCACATTTTCAATAGTGAGGGACAGGCAAGCTCTGCATGATTCCAAGAAACCTGCCTATCCCTAGCGATTAAAAAAAACAATATAAGAAACAGCGCCCCCCAGTGGCAGCAATGCAGTTGGAGGACACCCACTCAGCTTAGAGGGAACAGTGACGCTAACTGCTAAATGTGTATTTAATGCTAGTTCACCTAACGCCACCTCAGTAGGGAGCATTAGATGCATCAGAACTCATCAGTAACGCATTTTAGAGACCCTGTTTCTATGGAAACTGCTAGGAAAGTTCTGGATATCCCCCCAACTGTTACAACAAAACTTTTGCAGTGGGGGGGTGGGGAGGAATTCAGTAAATAGTGCCCAAAGTTAGATAAGGTCAGCCACCAAGGTGGAAAAACAGGGTCCACTACGGTCGCCATGGTTCGGCGAAAGTAGCTGCTTCAGGAGTCTGTATTTGGTTGTTGTGAGATAAACAACAGCAAAGTTTTACAAAAGGTGAAACTAAGGCGGTGTACAGCAGGTACAGTTAAACATAAAACTTACAATTTTGTTAATAGCATAACAATAGTAAAATGACCAAATATAAACAGAAATACAGTAAATGAGGTAAACTTGAAAGCAGCACTGAAATTCAAATAACAGAGATATAATGTGATGCAAGTAATAGTGATGGAATATCTAATAAGCACGCATCGTGTACAGAGAAGCTCCAGCTTACATGTTCAGCCTAGTTGACCTCCCATGCAGGAATTCCGTGAAGTCATCCGGTACCTATCTCACTCACCACTACCCCAACTGCAGGAATTTGAGATACAAATTGCTCTTCAGCTCCTCCTTTTGCTTTGCGAGCCCTCGTTATTGGAATGCTCTACCATCTACTTTAAAGGAGACTGCCAACCACAAACCGTTCAAGAAGTCCCTCAAGACTTATCTCTGTGGTCAATCGTTCACGTCTGTTATCTAACTTCCTACTGGCCCTCATTTGTGTCTCCTGCTGGTTGCTCCCCTCCCTTAATGCTCCTTACTCTCTGCCCCGACCTTGAATTTGACTTTGTAAGATGTTCTTCTTATAACTGCTGTTAGCCACATAGAGCCCGCCATGGTGGGAATCTGTGGGATATAAATGTTCTAAAATAAATAAATAAATTACAACATTCAAATAGCATAGCTATGATACTAATTTAAAATTTAATCTACTATAAAAAACTCACCCTCAACATTCTGAGGACACTGACGTCAGTGAAGCCAAGCTCTGACTTCCTTCAAAAAGGTTTGAAGATTCGTGCTGGTGAAGCCACCAAAATCGCTCTGGGCCCCACCCTCGAGGGCGGAGCAATGGCAGAACAACGAAGGGGTTGGCAGGGAGGGAGGCAGGGAGGCGGGGGGTGGGAAATCGCTCTGGGCCCCGCCCTCGAGGGTGGAGCAATGGCAGAACAACGAAGGGGTTGACAGGCAGGAGGCGGGTGGTGGGAAATCGCTCCGGGCCCCGCCCTCGAGGGCGGAACAATGGCAGAACAACGAAGGGGTTGACAGGGAGGGAGGCAGGGAGGGGGGGAATCATTCCGGGCCCCGCCCTCGCGTCAAACGTCATGACGTTGGGGGCGGAGCAATGCCAGAACAACGAAGGGGTTGGCCAGGGAGGGAGGAAGGGGGGTGTTGGCGACGAAAACCTTGCTAGCGCCCGTTTCATTTGCTCTGAAACGGGCTTTTTTTACTATATATATATAAAGCTAAAAAAAAGCTATGAGGACAGTGCCGGGCAGTCTTTTACGGTCTTTGTCCCGCAAACCACAAGACGGATTTGGATAGGCTGGAGTGGGCTTTGACAGCGACTCTAGTAGTTGGAATTAAGGACAGAGCCGGACGGACTTCTGTGGTCTGTGTCCCAGAAACACCAAATAAAGACCATGATCAAGTATGTGATATCATGTTCATTGTTCTTGAAATGATAATGAATGTGACAGTTGGGCAGACTGGATGGACCATTCAGATTATCTGCCGTCACTTACTATGTTACTATGTAAAAACAATATCAAGTCTTTAAAAACACTGATGTAGTTGGAGTAATGTAGAGCAACGTCGTCAATGTTGGATGCTCTAAAATATACAACAACCAAATACAGACTGCTGAAGCAGGCACTTTTGCCGAAACACGGTGCCGTGTCAAGTCAAGCTATGAAACAGAATAAGTATATTGTTATCATTTTCATCTCGTCTCCTTGGTCCTTTGGAAGAGTCTTGTTGATCACGCTACTCCCTCCTCATGCCCAAAGTTAGATGCCAGGAAGATTCGTGCTAAACTAGTATTCTGCAAATGGCCTGCTATGCCAAGCACCCTTTGCTGATTATGAGCTTAGCGAGCATCTCACAACGAACTGTGGGCACGGCACTTACGCCTTCTGAAACCTAGTGTATGTGCTGGCATGCAACCAATGGCGGTTGGGCACATAAATGACACTATTCTATAACATCACGGCTAAATTCTGGGGAAACTTCTGACCCACCCATGCCCCTCCCATGGCCACTCTCCCTTTTGAGTTGTGCGCCATAAAAGTTAGGTGCACATGTTATATTATAAGGCACTTCCAAGCGTAACTCCAAATGAGTGCTGATAACACCAATTATTAAGTGTTAATGGCTTATTAACTAATTAATTTACAAGCAGATCTGGAATCTGCATCCAAATTTGGGTCCCAACTTAGGGCAACCTGTATAGAATCCAGGGATTAATGTGAATTGCTTGTAGCTCATAATAACATAAGCTTTGCCATACTGGAACAGACCGAAGGTCCATCAAGCTCAGCATCCTGTTTCCAACAGTGGCCAATCCAGGTTACAATTACCTGGCAAGATCACAAAACAGTACAATACATTTTATGCTGCTTATCCTAGAAATAAGCAATGGACTTTTCTTTTAGGAAATTATCACATTCTATGGCAACGAATTCTAGAGTTTAATTACATGTTGAGTGAAGAAATACTTTCTCCAATTTGTTTTAAATTTACTACATTGTAGCTTCATCGCATGCCCCCTAGTGCTAGTATTTTTGGAAAGAGTAAACAAGTAATTCGCATCTACCCGTTCCACTCCTCATTATTTTATAGACCTCTATCATATCTTCCCTCAGTCATCTTTTCTCCAAGCCAAACAGCCCTAGCCGCTTTCGCCTTATCTTCCTCCATGGGAAGCACCCCCTCCCCTCTGTAAAATACCCCCAACCCCCTGGGTCTAAATAGCCCCCCTCCCAGGGCCTACCTGAATCCTTGGTGACCTGGGGGGGCAATGGGGGCAGAGGCCAAGCCCACTTCTTCCTGCCCATGAAGTGCTGTGAGCAGCAATGAGAGGTTGCAACACCCATTTTCTGAAGCAGCTGTAAGGACCAGGAGTGAGTGGGCTTCGCAGCGCTCCTGTGTTCATCGCCCTCACTGGTCCACCAGGGATACAAGTAGACCTAGGCGACCTATCTAAACCCTGGGAGGTTGGGATTTGGAGTGAAGATCTGGGAGGAAGAAGGTGCTTACTGGTGTGGGATGGGGGAGGGGGAAGGAAAGAAGGCAGGCTGCTTTGGGGGCCTGGGGAAGAAGTATTTTTATAAAACGTTATTCGAGGTCTGCATAACTGTCTTATCCAGGCCCCAGTTGAATACTGGCCAGGACCTGCATAAGCTCCGGCGGCCAACGCGGCACCATTTAGTACCGGATGTTCAATGCCGAGACCCACAAATGGTCAGGCACTGAATATCCAGGGCTAACTTAGCCAGCCATGGTCAGCATTTATGTTTCAACTTTTTTATTGATACTGAAATATTAATAATGCAGTATAACAGAACATTTTGTAAAACGTGCGGTGCTTAAACCACCTAACAATTCAACAGCATCAAACTTTATTGTTTATCCCTCCTCCCCCCTCCCATCCATCCCTATTGTCTTTGCAAGTGCTGGAGCATGTTGATTGTTTGCCAGACGGGCCGTGACTCTGGTCCAATCATATCTCTCCATGTGGCTAGAAACCACTCATCCACACGGCATCTCGACTCTGTCGGGAGGGACGCCTCATTAAACCAGAGATAAGCCATGGTCAGCATTTAAATAAACGCTGACTGCTACCTGCTGATTATCTATTCCCATATCTTTTTTTATATTATTTATCAACTTCAATATCTAAATATTACTTTTTAAACTTATTACAGAAATTATAGTACATGAAAAAAATAGTAACAACCCTAACAAAAAATAGGAAAATAATAGACTGACGTTAGCCCAGGAGTGGCCTAGTGGTTAGGGTGGTGGACTTTGGTCCTGGGGAACTGAGGAACTGAGTTCGATTCCCACTTCAGGCACAGGCAGCTCCTTGTGACTCTGGGCAAGTCACTTAACCCTCCATTGCCCCATGTAAGCCGCATTGAGCCTGCCATGAGTGGGAAAACGCAGGGTATAAATGTAAAAAAAAAATAGATACTATTGGAGATTCTACATGGAATGTTGCTACTATTGGAGATTCTACATGGAATGTTGCTATTCCACTAGCAACATTCCATGTAGAAGGCTACGCAGGCTTCTGTTTCTGTGAGTCTGACGTGCAGGACGTCAGACTCACAGAAGCAGAAGCCTGCGCGGCCACATTGGTGATCTGCAAGGGCCACCGACTTCTACATGGCAGAATAGCAACATTCCATGTAGAATCTCAAATAGTAGCAACAGTGGAGGAGTGGCCTAAAGGGTGGTGGACTTTGGTCCTGAGGAACTGAGTTCGATTCCCACTTCAGGCACAGGCAGCGCCTTGTGACTCTGGGCAAGTCACTTAACCCTCCATTGCCCCATGTAAGCCGCATTGAGCCTGCCATGAGTGGGAAAGCGCAGGGTACAAATGTAACAAAAATATAAGGGGAAGAGAAAGCCTTAATAAAGCACAGACGATATGTGAAGAGAAAAAGTCTGAAAAGAAAAAAGAATGGTGCCTGATGATAGTCCAGGTCCAACACATTGTGAAATACAAGGGCTTGATCACTGAGGTATGCTAGAGGTCACCACAACCTTGCTGGGCACAAATGTTGAGAGTTGTGCTGGGTCAAAGAAAACAGATCATACTCCCTGAAGAATAATCAGACATTTACAAGGGCAATGGAAGAACAAAAGTAGCCCCAAGCTGTAACACTTGAGGTCTAAGCAATAGAAATTGTCTTCTCTTCTTCTGGGTCAGGAGGCATTCGGATCTTATAATTTATAAACAAAACATCTTTTAAATTTGAAGACCACCTTCAACAGCCATTTCCTGTCAGATTCTAGGGCTAATTGAACCAGGAACGTAGCAGGAACCAGGGTTTCTGTATCTGATCTCTCTAGGAAGTTAGTCAAGTCCAAGCTGTCCAGAGAAACACCAGACCGCCAGGCCAAAGAAAGATGTTTCTTTCCAATGGGAAGTTAATACATTTTGTAGATTGGGGGACTAGAAGCTTCTGGAAGCTTCAATATCTCAAAAAAGATATCTCTGAAACGTATCCCATGCAGATATAGAACATGCTTTAGGAAAACTAATCAAATGGAGATCCTGACATCTAACAGCATTTTCTAAAATGTCAACCTTAGCTCATAAATTCACATTGTCTCTCATCCAAGTACTCCCAACCACTAATTCAAAATAGAACGGTTCTGTATCTGAATGCCAGCATTACCTGAAGGGCAGAAATAGCTTTCCTTTTAGATTCCAAAATAAAGACACGTGGTCACACCAACAGGGCAATTTCAGCCTTGTTCCCCACCTTTGCTACCAAGCCGTTCCCAGTGTCTGCAATACTAGCAGGCTGAGCAGCTTCCTTCAGGTCCACAAGAGAACATGTGGACTCCTTAACTGATGACACCAATGACTAGGGTTACCATATTTTGTCCCCCCAAAAAGAGGACACATGCCCTGCCCCCACCACACACCCCACCTGCCCCCTTTCACACCCTCGCTCCACCCCCTGTCACGTTTCCCCTCCCCCATCACACACCCCGTCACCCCCCTCCCGTCACCCCCTCCCCTTGCCCTGCATGCTTCCTTCCTGTGGTGATCTCGGCGCCGATTCAAAGTGGCCGCCGAGAGTTGAAGTCTCGCAAGGTCACTTCAACTCTCAGCGGCCATTTTGAATCGGCGCCGAGATCACCACAGG
Organism: Microcaecilia unicolor; assembly: GCF_901765095.1. Classification (NCBI taxonomy): domain Eukaryota; kingdom Metazoa; phylum Chordata; class Amphibia; order Gymnophiona; family Siphonopidae; genus Microcaecilia; species Microcaecilia unicolor. Next base: position 502,630 of record NW_021963241.1, read on the forward strand.
AAGGAAGCATGCAGGGCAGCGCTTCGGGCAGGAAAGAGGGGGCTCTTTCCTGCCCCGAAGGCGGACGAGGTCACTAGACCACCAGGGGAGGGGAGGCTAGCAATCTGCCCGTTTGTCCAGAAATCCGGACAAACGTGCAGATTGGCAAAACCGGCACGGTTGCCCAGACATGTCCTCAAAAAGAGGACATGTCCAGGTAAATCCGGACATATGGTAACCCTACCCCAGCACCCCAGAAATCAACACATAAAAGGAAAATAAGATGATACTTTTTTAAAACATTTGTTCCTGTTGTAGGTACTCAAATTTAGCTGAGTCATTTTATCAGGTTTTTTTTTTTTATTTAGATGACTGACTCAGCAGAGATGTCAAGTTACTCAGTTCCAGGCAGGAGATTTGGGGCAGTGCTGGATTTCTGACCATCCCATCGTGGTGTATTTTGGGACTTGCAACACTGATTTCAATGTGCAGGAATCAGGCACTACAAATCCCATGCTGCTTTGGGATGTAAGTTCAAAACCAGAACTGGCCAAAACGTCTCCAGCCTGGAGCTGGGTAATTTGGCATCTCTGTCTCAGTCTCTCAGTACCTGTACTTTGGCTGGTTTATTCTGCCTCAGGATGTACGCAGCTACCAGACAGGAACTCCTAAAGCCTGTATAATAGACAAGAACAAGATGAGAGTTAGGATTGCTCAGTTTTAAAGTCACCGTAACTCTAAGTGCATTCAAACACAAAAGAAAAAACAAAGATTATTGGAAATACAAAGTTCTTACCAAGAAGCTACACAAAACAGGAACAAAATGCATAGCTGGACAAGAAAACAAGGCTGAAACAGCAGGGAATAAGGCCAGAGTGGGGGAAGAAATACCTAAACATGCCCTTGACTGGTCTCTGCCGGTTGCCGAGAAGAGGGGCAGGGGGACGAAATTCCCCGGGCCCAGCCTCCAAGGGGGGGGCCTGACACCGGGGTCTCACTCTCTCTCCTGCTCCTGAGGGAGCCCGGGTGATCACATCCCGATTGGAGCAGGAGAGAGAAAACTCCAGCCCCAGGCCCCCTTTAGAGGCTGGGGACGAGCAGACACAACAGGGCTTCGGGCCAAGGCCTCTGGTTTGGCTGGTGGGGGTCCCTCCCAGGCCCAGCTGGCAGAAGAAATCTTCCTCCAGCACTGCTCTTCACTCTCCACGTTGCCTGTCAAGCGATTGCTTTTCCCCTCAGGCTGCGCATGCTCGGTTTTGAAACCGAGCATGTGTGCCGTGACAGAAAAAGCAACCGCAGGGGCAGGGCAGGCAATGCAGCGGAGTGAAGAGCAGTGATGGAGGAAGATTTCTTCTGCTGGCGGGGCCAGGATCCCGCCAGCCAAGATATTTGGAGTTGCGGCGGCGGGGTGGGCGGCAACGGCGGCAATCCTGGGGTGAGCAGCAGCGGTGATAATCCCGGGGGGGGGGCAGCCCTGCCCCAGGCCCGGCTCAGTCTCTCAGCGGCCCTGGTCCCTGCTGGGCCAATCAGAAAACAGAAACTAAAGTTACCAGAAGTATAAGACACAATTAGGAAGAGGCTGGCTTGACCCAAGAGGTTAGCTCCTCCTAGAAGAGAGGGGCTGTCCAACCCCAGGGTACTGGTTCAAGGCTGGTAACAATAGTTGGGGGGGGGGGGACAGAAATGTAATATAAAACAACATGGAAAAAGTTGTTTACATGGTCTGTGTTATTTCAAACAAATGCACATCCCTATGTACTCTAGTTCATAAAATCATCCACGGAAATGCCCCAGCCTACATGTCAGATCTGGTAGACCTGCCGCCCAGGAACGCCAAAAAGTCACCTCGAACATTCCTTAATCTGCACTTCCCAAGTTGTAAAGGCCTAAAATACACACTAACGCACGCATCTAACTTCTCCTACCTGAGTACACAGCTATGGAACGCATTGCCGCGCAGCTTAAAAACTACCTACAGTGGTGGAAATAAGTATTTGATCCCTTGCTGATTTTGTAAGTTTGCCCACTGACAAAGACATGAGCAGCCCATAATTGAAGGGTAGGTTATTGGTAACAGTGAGAGATAGCACATCACAAATTAAATCCGGAAAATCACATTGTGGAAAGTATATGAATTTATTTGCATTCTGCAGAGGGAAATAAGTATTTGATCCCCCACCAACCAGTAAGAGATCTGGCCCCTACAGACCAGGTAGATGCTCCAAATCAACTCGTTACCTGCATGACAGACAGCTGTCGGCAATGGTCACCTGTATGAAAGACACCTGTCCACAGACTCAGTGAATCAGTCAGACTCTAACCTCTACAAAATGGCCAAGAGCAAGGAGCTGTCTAATGATGTCAGGGACAAGATCATACACCTGCACAAGGCTGGAATGGGCTACAAAACCATCAGTAAGACGCTGGGCGAGAAGGAGACAACTGTTGGTGCCATAGTAAGAAATGGAAGAAGTACAAAATGACTGTCAATCGACAAAGATCTGGGGCCACGCAAAATCTCACCTCGTGGGTATCCTTGATCATGAGGAAGGTTAGAAATCAGCCTACAACTACAAGGGGGAACTTGTCAATGATCTCAAGGCAGCTGGACCACTGTCACCACGAAAACCATTGGTAAACATTACGACATAACGGATTGCAATCCTGCAGTGCCCGCAAGGTCCCCCTGCTCCGGAAGGCACATGTGACGGCCCGTCTGAAGTTTGCCAGTGAACACCTGGATGATGCCGAGAGTGATTGGGAGAAGGTGCTGTGGTCAGATGAGACAAAAATTGAGCTCTTTGGCATGAACTCAACTCGCCGTGTTTGGAGGAAGAGAAATGCTGCCTATGACCCAAAGAGCACCGTCCCCACTGTCAAGCATGGAGGTGGAAATGTTATGTTTTGGGGGTGTTTCTCTGCTAAGGGCACAGGACTACTTCACCGCATCAATGGGAGAATGGATGGGGCCATGTACCGTACAATTCTGAGTGACAACCTCCTTCCCTCCGCCAGGGCCTTAAAAATGGGTCGTGGCTGGGTCTTCCAGCACGACAATGACCCAAAACATACAGCCAGGCAACAAAGGAGTGGCTCAGGAAGAAGCACATTAGGGTCATGGAGTGGCCTAGCCAGTCACCAGACCTTAATCCCATTGAAAACTTATGGAGGGAGCTGAAGCTGCGAGTTGCCAAGCGACAGCCCAGAACTCTTGATTTAGAGATGATCTGCAAAGAGGAGTGGACCAAAATTCCTCCTGACATGTGTGCAAACCTCATCATCAACTACAGAAGACGTCTGACCGCTGTGCTTGCCAACAAGGGTTTTGCCACCAAGTATTAGGTCTTGTTTGCCAGGGATTAAATACTTATTTCCCTCTGCAGAATGCAATAAATTCATATACTTTCCACAATGTGATTTTCCGGATTTAATTGTGATGTGCTATCTCTCACTGTTACCAATAACCTACCCTTCAATTATGGGCTGTCATGTCTTTGTCAGTGGGCAAACTTACAAAATCAGCAAGGGATCAAATACTTATTTCCACCACTGTATGAACTAACTAACTTTCGCAAATCCCTGAAGACCCACCTATTCAACAAGGCACACCAATAAGAGCAACAACTATAAATGTAACACTTACAACCTACATATTATCAACAATGTTCTCGCTCATATCTATTTGCTTGAAATTCGATCAGGCTATTTTCTATGACATCTCCACCTTACTTACTATCAGTAACGTCTTCTAATTATATTTACCTGCCTAAAATTCGATCATGCTACTTTCTATGTAACAATAACTGTTATCTCTTTAATCTACTATCTACTAATAATGACACATTGTAAACCACATTGAGCCTGCAAAGAGGTGGGAAAATGCGGGATATAAATGCAATAAATAATAATATGGAACTCTTTGCTGTTATTTATCCATCTAGAATCAGATTACTTCAGGTTTAGGAAGTTAGCTACATCACGGTTATGAAGGTAACCCTTTAAATGTCAAATCATTTTTTAAATGTGTATCCATCTTCATTTTAACTCTGTAATGTGCTTCAAACGTAAAGGGTCAGTTGAGAAAAATAAACAGAAATGACTAAATGAAGGGGTAATAGACAACCTTGGCAGTTGACCGTAGTGGGTTTCTTTTTATATATCCAGATATTCAGGTCCAGGTTCTACCCAGATACCAGTGTGGAGTATCAAGGTATAAAGTGGATGCCAGCACATATCTGGGTATCAGCGATGTTCAGACCAGTACCTGCGTAAAATTAAGGCAGCCTTTTTGATGTCCTACGATTATCTAAATAGTTATTCAGGGCTTCTTTTACAAAGCCGCTCTACCAATTCCCTTGCGGTAAATGAAAGGAAGCCCGTTCAATTCCTATGGGCTTTCTCTCATTTGTCTCATGGGAATCACTATCGCGGCTTTGTAAAAGAGGCCCTCAGTTAGCAAACTGAATATTGCACTAACCAGATAACATCTTGCTCTGCCCCAGCTTTGCTTCCACATAGCACTGGGGCAGTTGATGAAAATTTACATGGCATTATCAGGGATAACCAATTGGCCCTTGTTGGCATTGCTTCTCCAGGGCTGCTTTAAATAACTTTAAAACCAAACCTTTAAACCAAGGGCTTTGGCACTCTGAGCTACTTTTTTTTTACTCCAAATGTTTGATTAGCGTATCTGGGTTTAAAAAAGGTTTGGACAAGTTCCTGGAGGAAAAATCCATAGTTGCTATTGAGACAGACATGTAGGAAGCCACTGCTTGCCCTGGGATTGGTAGCATGGAATGTTCTGCCAGGTTCTTGTGACCTGAACTGGCCACTGTTGGAAACAGGATACTGGGTTCGATGGACCATTGGTCCAATTCTGTTCAATATATTTGTGAGCAACATTGCTGAAGGTTTAGAATGTGTCTGCCTTTTTGTGGATGATACCAAGATTTGTAACAGAGTGGACACCCAGGAGGGAGTGGAAAACATGAAAAAGATTTGCAGAAGTTAGAAGAATGGTCTAATGTTTGGCAATTAAAATTCAATGCTAAGAAGTGCAAAGTGATGTACTTATGGAGTAAAAATCCAAGAGAGACATATGTCCTAAGCGGTGAGGCTAATATGCAGAGGCAGGGAGAGGGATCTTGGGGCGATAGTATCTGAGGATCTGAAGGCGACAAAACAGTGTGACATGGCGGTGCCCGTTGCCAGAAGAATACTAGGCTGTATAGAGAGAGATGTAACCAGCAGAAGAAAGAAGGGTTGATGCCCCTGTACAAGTCATTGGTGAGGTCCCACCTGGGTATTGTGTTCAGTTTTGGAGGCCATATCTTGGTAAAGATGTAAGAAGACTTGAAGTAGTCCAGAGGAAGGTGATAAGAATCATATGAAGTTTGCACCAAAGACACTGGAAGACCTGAATATGCATATCCTAGAGGAGAAGAGGGACAGGGGGGAGATGTGGTACAGATGCTTAAATACTTGAAAGATATTAATATAGAAACAATATTTTACAGAGAAAGGAAAGCGGTAAAACTATAGGACATGAATTGAAGTTGTGGGATTGTAGACTTAGGAGTAATGTCAGAAAATTATTTTTTACGGAGAGGGTGGTGGATGTCTGGATGACTGACCTCCAAGAGAGGTCATGGGAAAAAAAAACCTGTGGTGGAATTCAAAAAGATGCGAGATGAACCCAGAGGATCTCTAATTAGAAAACGAATGATATAAAAAAAACAAAACTTGAAGGGTTGCATATGTGTTTGCATGTCAAGTGGTGCTTAGGTGGCAACTCTAGCTGCATCAACTAAGGCCGGTAGTGGGCTGGCTTGTACAGTCTTGAGTCCCGCATATGGCAATACGGTTTAGGATGGGCTAGACCAGTGGCATAGCCACAGGTGGGCTTGGGTGGGCCAGGGCCCACCCATTTATGGCTCAGGCCCACCCAACAGTAGCACATGTTTAGTGGTAACTGGTGGGAATCCCAAGCTCCGCCAGCTGAAGATTTCCCCTGATGGTAACGAAAACGCTACTTCCACGACACCTGAGCATGCTCAGTTTTCAGTGTATGCTTGCTGCCAAGGTGGAAAGAAGCATTTTCCCACCAGCTGAGATATTTTTTTTTTTTTGGGGGGGGGGGGAGAACACTTGGTGCCCACCCAATTCTTGCCCAGGCCCACCCAAAATCTGTTGTCTGGCTACGCCCCTGGGCTATACAGAGCTTCGACTGAAACTCCCGTGGTTTGGAACATGAGGACAGTGCTGGGCAAATGACAAGATGGATTCGGATAGGCTGGAGTGGGCTTTGACGGCAACTCCAGTAGTTGGAGCATAAGGACAGAGCCAGGCAGACTGCTATGGTCTCCGTCCTAGAAACAGCAATATAATATCACGTTCACTGCTGATTTAAATCTTGAATTGATAATTAATGTGACTGTTGGGCAGACGGATGGACCATTCAGATCTTTATCTGCTGTCACCATGTTACTATTGGTCTGGCTCAGTATAGCTATTCTTATGTTCTTATGTACTTTATTTGATGTTAAATATACTTTCTTTGAGCCAGACCAGCTAGAAAAGCTGATACTATAGTGAAGTTAAATAGAGTCAGTATGAGAGGGCTAAAATTTGTTACATTCCTCACCTGGCTCCAGGCCTGCGCAGCCGATTCGCCGACGAATCGCGGTCCAGCGGAGATAGTCAGCCATCTTGGATGTGGTATTTCCAGGATAGGTCGGCCATCTTGGGATGGGCATCTCAGGTTGTGGCAGCCATCTTGGAGTGGGCAGCTGCAGGAAGGAAGCCCATATTTGAGCGTAGGGCTTCTCTGCTGATGGGGGCAGCCATCTTGGATCAGCTGCACATGTTGAGCCTGATTCCTACACTATTTAAAGCCCTGCCTCCAGTCCTTCGTTGCTTCGGCTTCTGCTGCATAGAGGTCGCAGTTCTCTTTCCGTGTTCCTGGACAGCTACCTTGTTCCAGTGGATTGTTTCTTGACTTTGCGTTGTGTTGCTGCCTGCCCAGACCTCGGACTGTTTCCTGATTACTCGCACTGATGCTGACCCCTTTGTTCTTGGACTGTGTTACTCCCACCTGTCGGGTCGGTAGCCATGCAACCCCGCCGGTTCCAGAAATCCTGGTGGCTGCCCGCACCTGAGGGCTCAACTCTCAGGGAACAGCGGTCGCTTCACAGGTGAAGCTAGGGGTTGTCTGGCAGCCTGACCAAGTGCAGTGTCACTCCATCTTCGCCGTGTTCAGTCGGGGCAAGGGCTCACATTTACCAGGTCATAACAATATTTAAGTGTTTTCCAGGGTGTATGACTACATAGTCTTGATTTCTGTATGTGAAAATATTTCCTGTCTTCTCAGCCTCCAATGATGTGGACTAGATTAACTGTGGTGCTTTATTGTACTCATTATTTAAATTTCAATAAATAAATAAACCAAACCCTAAAGAAATGAGGAGTAGAATAGATGGTATTGTAGACCATGAAGAAAGGGCGACCAAGTCTGTCAAGCACATCAGCCACACACTCACAGGTCAGACTAGAGACAAATAGTAAACAGGTACCTTTCCTGTTAAACTCCTGTACTTGTGTAACCCATGCACCTGCACAGGCAGGGTCGGTTTCCAGGACTCCCCTTGTGTCACCAGTGCCAAGCCAGGCCACTGGGTGCCAAATCTCCCACAAAACACACCGCCCCTCCATGGTGTATCTAGGAACTGCCACAAATGGTTTCCGTGGAGATAAGGGAGTAGGCCTGGCATCGTAAGAGGCAGGTCTCCCACTTAGCCATCTCTCTCCTCTTCAATCTGTTCAAAATTCTGCTGCACGACTAATATTCCGCCAGTGTTGTTATGCTCATATTAGCCCTCTCCTCAAGTCACTTCACTGGCTTCCTATCCGTTTTCGCATACAGTTCAATTCCTCTTATTGACCTATAAGTGCATTCACTCTGCAGCTCCTCAGTACCTCCACTCTCATCTCCCTACATTCCTCCCCGGGAACTCCGTTCACTGGGTAAATCTCTCTTATCTGCACCCTTCTCCTCCACCGCTAACTCCAGACTCGTCCTTCTATCTTGCTGCACCATATGCCTGGAATAGACTTCCTGAGCCGGTACGTCAAGCTCCATTTCTGGCCGCCTTCAAATCTATGCTAAAAGCCCACCTTTTTGATGCTGCTTTAACTCCTAACCCTTATTCACTTGTTCAGAACCCTTATTTATCATCCTCACTTTAATATTCCCTTATCTCTTGTTTGTCCTGTCTGTCTTGATTAGATTGTAAGCTCTGTCGAGCAGGGACTGTCTCTTCATGTTCAAGTGTACAGCGCTGCGTACATCTAGTAGCGCTAGAGAAATGATAAGTAGTAGTAGTTAGTAAAATTGTTAAAAGTTCGTTTGAAGAAGGAGAGTGATAGGAATAACCCACAAGGATGAATGTTTAATGAGCAGGGTGGGGTAGAAAGCAAATAAAACGAGTACAATAACATAATCCAAATTCACGTAGTGCGTCAACCTTGACTCACATTTCACAAAGTGAACGTAGTAATAATCTTTGACATCTATAACCCGATCTGATTTTGTTGCTCTTAATTGCTTACTACTCAGCTCCTCATTAGTATCCAGAAACCATTTATCTGTATATGTGGTGGGTGATGTTTCTGTTTCTATTACAGGTGACATGTTTTATTTTATATTTCTCTGGTTTCATTGCATTTGTATATTTATGGTACCATACAAATGACTAACTAAGTCAGCAAGTTATTTATTTGCGTCTATGCATACCTTCCTGGGGAGTTCTTATCAACTAGGGATGAGCGATCCCCAGAGGGTGTTCATTTTATGTTTATTTTATATATATGAACTGATTAATTATGCCATTTTACTTTATACGGGATCCCTTTTAATAAATGCTATGTATTGCTCAATGTTAAAATGTTTAAATTGATGTGACATTTACTTCTTTAGTTTTTTCCATGAATATAAAGTTCATTTTTGAAATCTTTATGATGTGGTGATATCTGAAAGCTTTCATATTTCCTTGTCTAAGAAAGAAGCAATATTTAATAACCATTATCTGTTATATGGAATAAATGCGAGAAATATTCCCTTGAACTGGCCATTTGGGGGAGCATTTTGCGCTGATCATAGAATTTGTAGTATTCTTGTACGGAGAATTGGTGAAGCTTTCAGACATAAATAAAAAATTATGCACTCCACTTTTTAATTCCTTTGTATTTAAAACAGGTTATCACATAACCCCTGGAATGCCAACTATTGCACTTTTATCCCTCTGTCTTTAACTGCGAGTGCTAGTGAAAAAAACTGGTGTAGATTATTTGTGTGCAACGGTCCTGGAATTTATGCTTTCTGTATTTAACTAACACCTTGCTTCAACTAACTCTTGCACGTAGTGCTTTTGTCTTGAAGCGATATGCTTCTTCCTACTTTTTTGATTGATGAAAGGGTTACAAACTCTATGTGAAGGTCAATCAAGGGTGGCTGCACTTTTGAAAGTTTTTTTCTTCATATCTTTTTCAAGGAACCTTTTTCTTGCATTGCCATCTGAATAGGTCTGCTGCAATTCAGATGTATAATATTGTTTGTATTTTTATTCTTTTTATCCTATTTTTATCTTACACCCTCAGGGTGGTTTTTTTTTTTTTAATTTTTCATTTTCGATGCTTTTTTGTTTGGG